>NW_026000016.1:26081126-26105678 GCF_001458135.2 Marmota marmota marmota | reverse complement strand
GGTTGGTTCCACAGTCTTGCTATTGTGAATTGTGCTGCTATGAACATCGATGTAGCAGTGTCCCTGTAGCATGCTCTTTTTAGGTCTTTAGGGAATAGACCAAGAAGGGGAATAGCTGGGTCAAATGGTGGCTCCATTCCCAGCTTTCCAAGAAATTGATGATTTGATTTTTGATCCATGAGTCCATTATGACAGAATGTCAATATCAAATTTTATTTATTATTATTTTTTTATGTGGTGCGGAGGATCGAACCCAGGGTCTCACATGTGTGAGGCAAGAGCTCTACCACTGAGCCACAATCCCAACCCCCAAAATTTTAATAGAGATAAAAGAGATGAAATAAAATATAATGGAATAAATATTTACATTAAAAAATACATTTGAGTGGGAGAAAAGCTTAAGAAAACAATAAAATATCAAAAGTTACTGTTTTTTATGTGTCAGATTCTGTTTGAGGATTTTACATGTGTGTATGCTTTAGGTATTACTATTACAAAGATGAGGAAACTGAGGCAGAGAAATGAGGAAAATGAGGCAAAGAGAGGCTAATTACATACCCAAAGCCTCAGAGAGGCTGTCTGCAGACACCAGCAGTTTTAGCAATGCTACCTCTTTATTCTGATGTTATATGATGCAGGTGTGCACACATTCATACACACACACACACACACACACATCCACAACCATGACCACAGCCAAACCAAAACATTTCAAGTGCAACCCCCCACTCTGCTAATAAGTTTGAAAAAGTCATTCAACACTCACAGATTCAATTCCCTCACATGTTAAATGATTATGATTACCCCGTCCTGTCTCTCAAACTTGCCAAGAGATCATCAGTGTTTGTGTGTGAAGATAAATCAGGTGGAGAGACACAGAATTTGGATATGAGCCACAAGACAGAGATTAGAAAAGATACAAGAACCCATCTTCTGTGAGACAAGGTAGAAAGGAACATTGGAGAAGCAAATCTTGTTTTCCACTGATTTCCTTTGAACTCTCAGAGAGTTTCTTCTGGGGAAAGTTCTGGACCCTGTCTGATACTTATTAAAGGAAAGAAATTGTGTACATAAGCTCAAGGAAAAAAATGGTTACTTTCTAAGAAAATATCAACAGTTACATCCAAAATGGTAACAACTTTAAAAATAGTGCAACACAGGAGGAGCAAAGAACCCTAGTTCACCATGACAGCAGAATTGCTGGGAGCAGGGAGCTAGCCAGGCTTTCAAACTCTGAAGAGGGCTGTTTCCAGGAGCAAGTTGGTGATCATAAACCAATCACCTTGGGCTCTGTTAAATGGATTTCTGTTAAGTGAGAGCTCTGTGGCTCTTCAGGAGCCTGTTGGCCCAGGAAGGAGATAAACTATCCTTGGGGAATCTTGTAGAGGGAACTTAAGGACATATTTTATTTTTAAATAACAAATAAGTGCCTTGAATACTGTGAAGACACAACTATATGGCATGTTACTCATGATGACACTTTGGGATGAGGTGGACATGGATAGAGATCCTCAGATTAGCTCACCCTCTTGCCCATTATTACTTCACCATTCCCATTTCCCTCAAGAACCCAAGATGTCCACTTGGAATATGAAACCTGTGGCTTCCATTCACTACACTGCCCATCTCTCCTTCACACTGAACCATTTTGTGATGCTAATGATGCAAGTTGACTTTAATGATCTTACTATTTCAGATGAAAGTATTTGGCCTAGGCGTGGGATAACTGGGTCAAATGGTAGGTCCATTCCTGTGCCTTTATTTATTTATTTATTTATTTTTGAGAGAGAGAGAGAGAGAGAGAGTTTTTTAATATTTATTTTTTAGTTTTCTGTGGACACAACATCTTTTTTAAATTTTTTTATGTGGTGCTGAGGATCGAACCCAGTGCCCCGCACATGCCAGGCCAGCGTGCTACCACTTGAGCCACATCCCCAGCCCCCTTGTGCCTTTATTTTTTATTTTAATTAGGTATATATGACAGCAGAATGCCTTTTGATTCATTCCTAGTCCCATCATTAAATCTAGAAAAAAATATTAATTTAAATATGTTTGTTGCTCATCAATTTGACATGTGATGAATGAATATTGATAATTCAATACATTCAGTTTTTCCCTCTGATCCCAACAGCAGACTGTGAGAGACACTAGTTATTTCCATTCTAAGGGATATGAATATAATCATAATCATTTAACATCTAAGACAAGGAAACCAGAGACTGGTGAGGTTACCTGCTCACCTCCAAGATACATAACAAATTAGAGAAACAGTCGAGTTGGGGTCTTTTGGGATTTCAAAGTTTTGGAACCTAGGATGTTAGTGAACTTAGGCTCAAAGCTGTCCCATGTCCTAACAGTCCCATGGTATCTACACCCTCCATCCTTCAGCAGCCCAGGAATTCTCCTAAGGAGAGAGGGACACACAATTGGGACTGACTCTGTTATGTTTAGGTCTATTAAAATGGCAGAAGATTATTCTACCAGGCTGTACTTATGTCTTCCTTCCCTCTCCTGGCATTAATATTATCATATAATTTGCTGATAAAAACCTAGAGGCAAAATGAATAAAAATATTTTTTTATTTGCCCCAAATTCCACCTTTGAACTCTCCTCTGAATTTTGACTACTGTTATTTAGCAGTAACTAAAGCCTAATTTTGAGCCATGGTTACCTGAACCTGTATCAACTCTCCAACTGACCAGTGAGATCAAGTCACAGAAGAGCACCCTCGTAGGAGAAAAGATTGGGTGTATGACCCCAAATGGCTTGCCAGCCACTGAGGGACACTGTTCCTCAGAAACACATGGGTTTTTTACACAAAGATCCCCTCACACACACTCCTATATACACGTTCCCACACCCAGCTCCCAGGGCAATCTGGATTCACTTATTCAACAAGTATTTGTAGAAGATCTTCTCAGTGCCAGGCACTATTCCAGGTGTCGGGAGTATAGCAAGTAACAACACAAACAACCCCCTGCTTTCTTGGCACTTCTGATGGGAAGATTTAAATAATAAGCACTAAAAGCTAAAATAGTTCAACAGACTGATGCAGGATAATTCCCTAAACACACTTTCTAGGGCCTCTGTGGCTCCAGTTTCTAGGGCTGCATCTCTCCCTGGGTCTTGGTTTCTCTGCATCCCACTCACCTGTGAACACTGAGTCTGCCTTGCCTGCATTACCAACATCCTCGTTCACATAGAATAACTGGAACTCTACCCCGGATCCCACTGTATGGAATTGCCCTCACATCCACCCAGTGAGACATCCTGTGACTTATGCTCAAATGTCCCTAACCCACCATTGTGTCCTGACCTGTGCATGGCAATGGCACCATGGTGCCCCAAATACCTGCCTCTCATCACAGATTACCACTCTGTTCCATCTTGGATTTGGTACTAGATCTTGTTAGGCCCTGGGTCTTTGTGATGGAAGCATCTCCAACACAAGAGCTCGTGGAAGAAAACTGACATCCAATTGGTATAGATTATACATTGTATATCATAGTGTGTGTGTGTGTGTGTATGTGTGTGTGTATGTGTGTGTATGCATTCAAGAGCTTGATTCCATTTTGAAATTTGCTACATACATCAGGCAGCATGCTTCATCACTTAGCACCACTTAGCTTCAGTCTCTTCTCAAGTCAGAGTCACTCTTGGTTCTTCTTTTCTTCTAAGACTCTCCTGAATGCCACCCTTTATGCTCACTGATGCGCCCCCTCTGACTCACTAATCTCTTATCTTTCCTGCACAACCCATTCCACAGCTGCTGTTGCTCTCTAGATCAGCTCTTTCCTGTCTCTGCTCAGCACATGTATAACAAAAATGAGTGTCCCTATCTACCTCCATATACATGGAGGAAAATAGAGAACTAAAGAGGCAAAGCCACGTCACACAATTATAGAATGGAATGGTGATGGGGAGATGCCGTAGTCCCGCTGGGCTGCCGAAGTCCGGCTGGGCAAAATAACCGAGAGGTGACAAGCAACTTGAAGGTTGAAACTGGAACTACTTTATTGCGAGTGAACTCAGCGGGAACTGAGCGAGAACTCAAAGTAGCGTAGCGGGCACCCAAGGTAGCAGGAGCCGCCTCTCTGCTGGACAGCAGAGGTACATATACCCAACTAATTACACACAGCTTAACTTAATTAACATCATCTAGATACAGCAGTCAGTCATTAAGGAATCCTCATCATCTTAATGGCTCGCTGGCGTTACTTCACAAACCACTCCTCCTGGCAAACTGCCAGGTGCCATCTTGACTTGATTTGCATCCCCAACAGGGAGACAAAATTTCTGGGACTTTAGCACAAGAGATCTTTCTACTTGTTCACATTGCCTATGGTTTGCAGGAACTTTCTAGTAATGTAATCCCCGTTTTTTTTTCAGAGTACTCAAGTAAAAACTTTGAAGTCTCTTCCTTCCTCAGTCTTTATGATTGGATCAGCTTGCTCTCTCAAGCTCTCTCCTCTCTCTCTTCATCTCTCTCTCTCTCTCTCTCTCTCTCTCTCTCTCTCACACACACACACACACACATACACATACACAATCCCTTGACTTAGCTTGAGTCTAGGGGTATGAAAGTTGATGAATCATAGGCTTCCAGATCTCATGGAGGCTGCTGGAGAGAGGGGCAGGTATCCTTTGCTGGCTAGGGAGGTATTTGACATTTGTGACCCTCTCCAAAGCCAGGATGTGAGCATTAATTTAGATAATGTCTTCAAGGATGCTGAGCTATTAAAGTCAGCATTACATTGTCCTGCATTACTTTAACAAGGAGACTAGGAATGGCTTACATCTTTATGGCCAAAAAATTTCTAGTCTTGGCTTAGAGTCAAAAAAGGAGGAGGCTGGAAATCGAAAATCACCCTGATGTCCAACTCATTCTCAGGATCCATATCAATGTCAAATGAGTGAGCTCAGTTTCAACATCAGTGTGTGCATTAAATTTGTGAAAGCTACTGCATCCAAAGAGATTCAAAAGCATCAAAGAGCAGGCTGCAGTGAGCTGTCCTGAACCTAACTGAATTATTGATGCCGAATTTTCAAGAACAATTCACCTTTGGAGCACAAAGTAATTACACAAAACTCCTATGCAACAGCTGGAGGAAATAGCTGAAAGAAATGAACAGGGCCTATCTAGAAAGAAAAAAAAATGCTCTGCAAAAGGACAGCTTAATAAAGTGCATGTATTCAATTGATCGTGGAGAGAAATTATTTTGCTCTGACAAATTACATGTGTATCTAAACAATCCTATTTTCAAACAATATTTTTTTTTTCACAGCCCTGCATCACTAGGGAAAGCAGAATGTCTTAAATGTTCAACAATATACTGTACGGATTCCTTTTATTAAAATCTCATTTCACTGGGATAGCTCCTTTGAGAGAGATGTGCAGCATAATGCTAGGAAATCAGTGAACCAACACCACATAATTATATCACGCATATTAAATATTCGTGCTTACGCATTCACTACGCACCATGCTGAACTTAATGTGCTGGGAGAGCAGGGACATCAGACGCTCAGGAGCCTGGGAGAGTTGGTTTCGATTTTTTTTTTTTTTTTGCTTTTTCCTTCTCTACTTTTTAAGTCATATAAGAGAAGGAGAAAATCAAAGTTCTTCTGTCCTCAACCCTCTCTGCAATTCTGCCAGTTCAAAAGTGCTTTAGTTGGTTCCTTTCATCAACACAGTACTGAATGATCAATGGGAAATAACCACTAAGTCACCCGACATGGAGTTTGATCATTACCATGTTCCTCTGCAGCCCAGCCCCAGCCTGAAAGTCTCTAAACCATGTGATACTCCTTTGAGATCCACTTGATTACCTGAAAACAGCAAGATCATTCCAGCCCCCAAATCAAATGATGTTAGAAATTTGTTTTTTATTTTTTTATTATATGATTAAAGGGAAAATGGTTACCCCTTTCTATTGTACAACCACACATAGTTTATCTCAAAGATGGGTGGTTGGCTGTGAAGATGACAGGCACAGGGACCACGTGATTTTTGTCCAAATATGATGAGATTTAGATTAAACCAAAAATATCTGTCCTGAATTCTTGTAGCTGGTTAGCCTTTTTTGTGTGTTAGCTTTCCATTGCTATAACAAGCGCCCAAGATAATTAACTCAGAAGAGAAAAGATTTATTTTGATTCCATTTTGGAGGTTTCAGTCTATGATTTAGTGGTTCCATTGTTTTGGGGCCTATGATGAGGTATTGAATAATGGCAGAAATCATTCCCCTCAAAGCCAGTGACAAAAGAAAGAAAGGAAGAGACAAGAGTCCCACAATCCCTTCCAAGGGCAAGGACCTCAAGACTTCCCACGAGGCCCCACCTCCTAAAGTTTTCACAACCTCCCAATAGCACCTTCCCAGGGACCAAGCGTTTATCACTTGGATCTTTGGTGGACATTCAATATTCAAACTATAGTAACCTCCACTCTTTCATTCATTTAAATATATTAAACAAATGGCTACTTTGTACTGTGTTCTATGCCAGGAGCTGTTGGAGATTCAAAGGAGAGTCAAAAAAGAGACCCTGCCCACTCTGTTAACTGGAGTAAGCAGAGATGAGGGAAATGCACAAATAGCTCTATGACCATGGCATCAATGATTATGGATGAATGTGGTGGGAGTCCAAGGAAGGGAGAGTTTCCCATGGCTTGATGATCCAAGGAAGCCTTCTTAAAGCTAATGTTCTTTGACCTGGATCTTGGAATATTAATAGAACTGTATACATGCAAGTAAGTAAGAAGAAGAAAAGAAAGTTTCAGACAGAAGGAATAACATATGCAGATGTCAAGTCTGGGAGTATGTGGACTGCATCAAGGGTAGCAAAGGGAGCCTAAAGTAAAGTAATTGATGAACTGGGTACCAGGAGCCTCCAAAATGCCTGGCAAGTTTATCAGTTCTCTTCAATGACAAACAAACCAAAACAAAAATCTCAGAGACAAGTTCCTTGTTCAGAGTTGTTCTGCTTCATATCATGTGACTCCATTACCCTCCCCTGATGGTGGCCTCTTTGATTGGACACCGTCTCCCATCTGCGTAACCTACTTCAGTGCTTTCTGCTTGCTCATCTCTTCAGCCTGCAGGGAGCATTGTCTTACCTGGCCTCACTGCAGCCCAGAGACTTAACAGTCTTGCCCTTCTCACCTGTCTGTCTCTTTGTGACTCTGAGTCCCAAATCTAAGTTCTCAAAATGAAAACCTATTGGACTAGAGTGAGTCAGATGTTCATTCCTAGTTCTGTCATCTGTGACTGGGGAGGATAGGGTCCAATGTGCAAATATGGCCACACAGGCCCACCCCTTAAGTTACTGCTATAGGTAGAGGTAGGTCCTTCAGAAAAGAGATATCAGTGGGTGTTTACCCCAAATAAGAATTAATTATATGTTCCTAAAATGTCAAGAATGCTCATAAGCATTTGAAAAGATAAGGAGGTATGAAATGCACTTTCGAAATTATCCCAGAGAAGTAAAAGATTTTGAAAGTTTTAGTGCTCATAGAGGCAAACTTCTGTTATTCAAACAGTTACAACATAGAGATAGCTTGTAACTCAGTAAATGAGGATAAATGAGAAGTTTCACATCTTTGATTTAACATGTCCTAAGATCCAAAGGTGTGATAATGTACCTTACTTCTCTCCATTCAAGTATCCCAAGAGTATGTTAATTAGGAACACAAAGTCTATTTTTGCCTTATCCTACACACATTCCAGACATTTATAGTATGCTGAACATATTTTATGCATTCACTTACAAATGTTAGAATTACAGAAGATATTCTCACCCAGTAAGGGCAGTATTTTATTTTTATAGAATACATAGTGTAATGAAGTTTCAGGGGAAAAAAAGGAATTTCACAGGCAATGCTTAGTAAGGGGGAGAAGCTTCAAATAGATATTTTAGTGTTTGCTGCCTTTTTTATGAGACTGCAACTAAGTCCCTGATTCATACAGTGTCTGATTACTTTAATCGTCTAATAATGGCTGTAAATTCCTTTCCCTGGACAAGAACACAGATCCTAGTTGCTGCTGCTGTTGCTTTCAGCCAGCCTTTTAATTTGACTCACTTGTCCCAGTAGGTAATTGATTAAGACATACTGACTATGTGGGTGTGTGTATATTGCACACTTATAACGCAAATGCACACATACCACATCAGATTCAAAATTATTATCCCCATGAAATTATGTGCCCAATTGATAAAGCCATAAATCCATCACTGTAATTGACTCCTCTAAAAGCCCCAAACTTAAACGAGATTCATGTTTGCCTACTACTAATGGGTTGTGTTAACTTGGCTTTTGTGATTCTTGAGGTATATTAGACAAGTTCTCTCCTTTTTTGTTTATAATCCTTAACGTATCAGCTTTCTGCCCTACTTATATCCTGTAGGCGTCTTGAGCTCAGCTATCAATTCCTGCTTCTAGTCAAAGAGAAAAATGTGAACGTTTAAGGAAAATATTAGTGCTGTCAAGTGAATGCCAGTAGCCAAAATTTCCTACTAGTACAAATGATAAGAATTCTATTGCTACTTGAACCTGACTGGTTTCCACAGTCCTTGGAATGTCTGCACTGTATGTAAATCAGGGATGTCAGTAATAAGTCAGACCTGAAACTGAAAGAACATAAGGAAGCAGCTACAGCTGAGAGGCCTGATTTCTGCAAACAGCTCCTGAACTTGATTCTGAATTTGCTGATGGCTAAGGCCAAAGGGTGTTGTGCTTTAATACTAAGATAGTATGTTTTAAGGTCACAGATCAAGGGTTCTCAAAACATGTCCATCCAAAAGTATATTGTTCAAGGCCAAAGGCCAAGGGAATATCTCCCCTATTTATAATATATGGATTTTACTGTGACTCTACCAAGAGTCTCGAAATCAATAATGATAAGCCAATCGTTACATATTTTTTTTCTGGGAATATATTCTATAGATTCCTCAGTATAGACAATTCTATGCTCTGTTGTGAACCTAGAAAGGGGGTTAACATGTGAATGTATTAACTTTCCCAGCATCCTCAACCTGTGACATAGGACATCTTTTCAGAGTTGCACAGGTCATACTAAAAGGCACCCATAGTCCTCAGGGTGCTTCTGTGCCAGCCTCAATGTCAAGGTCAAGCCACCATACTGCCCATCCATTAATGAGATCACTCAAGGGACTGCCACTCATTTGGCCACCACAGCCTCCCAGAGGCTGTCCTCTCCCCGTGAGTCCATTTCAGTCCTTAAGCAAGTGTTTCCCTTGTTGCTTTCCACATCAAAGCTGAGACAAGGTTCAATTATTTAAAAGGTTTTGTTGAATGTCAAGGATAAAAAAATAAATAAAAATAGACTGGTAAACTGAGGCTTCAAATTATAACTTCTTCCTTTCCCTTAAATCCACAGGCCCAGGTCCTGAGGATTCTTAACCTCTTGCTTCCCTTGCTCCCCATCTACCACCCATGGACTCCCTCAAATGCCCTAAGCCACATGTTGTCTTAAGCCTCTGATTCACTTCTGTAGACACCCAAAAGACTCTCCCTGCCTCCTTCCCCTGGTGAACTCTAAGCCAATCTTTGTCTGATTTTTATTTCCTCCAGGAGCCTGCCCCAGTGAGCTTCTTACTGCCCGATCTGGTGGTGATACCTTGTGTGGCTTTCACTACTTAATGTCCTTTCATAGTTCATAGTTATATTTTTGAGAAACTATTTAAAAAATCCGTCACCCCAAACAATTGAAAACAGAAACTCAACAGATACTTGTACACCCATGTTCCTAGCAGCATTATTATGAGTCAAAAGATAGAAGCAACCTTAGTGTCCATGATGGATGAGTGGATAAATAAAATGTGCTACATCCATTCAATAGATTACTATTCAGCTTTAAAAAGAAAGGAAATCCTGACACATGCTACAACGTGAATGAACCCTGAAGACAGTAGGCAAAGTGAAAGAAATCATCTACAATGGGAAAAATACCATCCTACTTACATGAGATATATAAGGTGGTGAGCTTTGCAGAGACAGAAGGTAGAATGGTGACTGCCAGATACTGCAGGGAGGAAGAAATGGGGAGATATGATTAATGGGTGCCAAGTTCCACTTTTGCAAGATGAAATGAATGGTGGGGATAGTTGTACAACAGTGTGAGTATCCTGGATACCCCTGAATTGTACACACAAAATTGATAAAGATAGGAAATCTTCTTGCATGTATTTTATCATAATTAAAATATATGTATATACACACAGAATTTTTGTTTTGGTACCTGGATTGAACACAGAGGTGCTTAACCACTGAGGCACACCTCCAGCCCTTATATTTTATTTCGAAACAGAGTCTTGCTGAGTAGGGCCTTGCTAAGTTGCTGAGGCTGACTTTGAACTTGTGATCCTCCTGCCTCAGACTTCCGAGCCCAGCTAGAGACAATTATTTTTAAAAATGATATTTGTTTAACTCTTATCTTTCCCTGTCGACTATAAGATCTCTGTGTCTCTCTATTTACTGTGATATTCTTGGACCAAGCACATGGCAATCACTCCTTATGCAACTTGAAAAATAAGATGAATGAGTGAATGTTAGGCGCAGATCATTTCTTCTTTGCATGGGCACCAGATATATAGGTGCTCAAAATTCACAGCCCCTACCAAGACCCTCAAATCCAGATGGGCAAATGTCCACTTTACTGTATAGACTCCATCTTTCAAGTTCTCATTTCTTCAATATCTGCATTCACCGAGGATGAGTGACAATGAGCATACCCTCGAATCCCCACACTCTTCCAGATAAGCCCCCAGGAAGTTGGCCTTCTTTGTCTCCAGGACAATCTTGTCAGACAATGATATCACAATATCAGTATATTTGCTATAAGCTCGGTTGTTCTGTCAGAAATAACTCTACAAAGCAGTTCTCCAGGAAAATTGTGATGAACCTAGCACTGAAGAGCATGCTGGTGAGTGCCCTCTGCAATTTTATGTGTCAGTGCTCTGCTCCTACAAGTAGCTGCTTGAGCCAGAATATCCACAGTCCCAAAGACCGTACCAGTTTTCAGAACAGGCTACCTGAACACACACAGAGCTAAAAAATATTTATGGTCCCCATTTTCTTGCTTCCTAAAAATCCTAGAACATAAAAAAAGAATGAAGAGAGCTCTGGACCAGCCACACACCATTATTTACATTACCCACATGACCAAGCAGGATATTTATTTTCTAGTCTTAAACAGTTTTACTCGGGTTAATGACATTTTTTAACTTGGCCTCAAAATTTGCTGAACAATTGGTAACAAAACGGCATATTTCAACTGGCCCTGGTAGAACAAAGAAACAAGGGACAATCTTCCCTAATTAAATCCTGAAGTTTCCAATTTTAATTAGGTGAAAAATAGACGGCACTTTCACATAGTAGGCTTTATGGTCTTACAAAAAATCTTTGGGTTTGGTTTTTAGCCAGAACACACTACTACTCATACCCAGCAAAGGGTAGCTTCTCATCTTCTTGATAAATCTCTACTTTTTAAAAAATATCTGTTCAATTCTTGCAGAAAGCATCAACAGTGTATCATTTTTTATTAAAGGTATTGTATCTTTATTAAAGATATGTCTTTAATATCTTCTTCTGATATTTAGTAATACCTCTTTCTCCATGGAATTTCTGTAACAGAAGGAGCTAGCGAAAGAGAACAGGAAATTATAAATCTCCGGCCAAAGATTTTGGTGGATTTTTGAATCCTCATACATTAAATCTGGAAATCTTCTTCCCCAAAACAAAGTATATTCATTGTTTCATTACAGGAATAAAAATCAGAAGACATAAGTCCATCTCCAAGATCCTTCCCAGACTCCAATCTACCTCTGAAACATATTCCAACATCAGTTCCTTACATGAGTGACCAAAGACCTCCTGGCCCCATCTTCTATTTGTCATTGTCATACATTGCACATGAAGATCAGTACTCCAGGAATTTAATTTATGCAAACAGGGTACTTCATGTTAGAAGCCACTGACATATAATACTAAATATTCTGCAGCTTTTGAAAACAGTTCTAGATAGATGGTGTGGTCTGATGATGTCTCCAACAATGTCTTTCCCACAATGAGAGTATTATGGTTTGGATCTTAAATGTCCCCTAAAAGCTCATATGTTGCAGGCTTGGTCCTCAGTTAATGGCTCTGTTGGAAAATGGTGAAACCTTTAGGAATTGAGACCCAGTGGAAGGAAGTCAGGTTATTGGGGCTGTGACCTTGTATGGAATATTGGAACCCCAGCCCCTTCTCTCTGTCTTTGTTTCCCAGCCATCATGAGGTGAGCTGCCTCCTCTGCCACATGTTTCCCTCCATGATGATCTACCTTGCCACAAATCCAAAGATAACAGGGCCAAGTGACCATATACTGAAACCTCAAAAACAGTGAGTCAAAACAAATCTTTCCTCCTTTTCACTTGATTTTTCTCAGGTATTTTGTCACAGCAACAGAAAGCTGACTAATAGAGAGAAAATTAGAAAGTAGAAAACCAGGTGAGCCATCTCTCAGAGAAAGAAGGCCATTGCCTGACTGATTTGTTCTGTTTAGGGTAAAAATAAATGCACCTGAAACAATGACTCTAGAAAATTAAGGAGAAAAACTCGATATTTCAGTGTTTTATTTTACTAGGTAAATAAACTAAATGTAAGGACCAAGATTTTAAGTCTGTGACTTCTCTTCAATGCAGATAAACCATTCGTATGTGTGTTTCATCACAGGCTCACTAATGGCTAATAAGTTCATGTAGCAATGTATTACTCAAAGTTCTTTTTCAATGTGTAAAATACTCTGGGCTGTTTCTTTCTACCTAACATAATACTATCTTACTCAGGTTTTGGGGGGATTCCTGGTATTGGGTACACACAGAAAGCAGACATGGTGTCTTCAAAACTCACCTCTTTGTCATTGAACTACTGAGGTATTCAAAGGTAAATATACCTATCAGACCCTCCAAATTAAAGGCTATTTTAAAATCACCATCGGTATTATGAATATCCATGTAGCTCCATATAATCTAGAGAGAATGCAGACAGAAAATAAATCCTGCAAGAGAAAATTCTATTGCACTTTGCCATTTTTCTCTTTAAAAAAAATCATTAGGAATGGCTGAGAAGTAGCTGTGAAGATTCACTAGTCACTTAGTGATTTTTCCATAGTGGACACCAACCTGAGAAGATGGGAACAGACAGCCCGGCTATAGCCATTTGCCCTCATGAAGCATGTTGCAAGACTTTTCTCCAGTCCTCCATGTCAGCGCATACCCCCATAAGTGACTGCTCAGGTGTGATGCATGGTAGGAAAGGGAGAATATTTACATGGTGAGTTGTTCTGCCATGAAAACATCTCCTTCCACTGGTCCTAGCTGCCTGTGACTTGGGTTTAGGGTATCATTAGCTACTACCCATCCTTCTCTGATTAAAACCAAGAACATGTAAGTAGTCTAGATCTGGGGTGAAGTTGGGGGTGTTGGAGAGTGTTGGGCATATTACATTTGGGTTTTCTGTGGGATGGAGTAGGGCTTACTTTCCTAGTATGTGCTAGGCCCTGGATTCAATCCCAAGTACTGAAAAATGTTTGGATTATCTGACATTCTGAGAGCCCTTGTGAGAAAGGGGTGTCTCTAGGCTTGCAATAACAGACTGATATAGAGGGACACATGGAATGTGGCTCACTACTCCAGAAGCATCTATCAGGGTACATTTCTGAATAGCATTCTTTTCCTCTAAATCTCTGCTCAAAAGTCATCTTTCTATTTTATAGAAAATAACCTTCGTTTACTTCCTCGTCAGCACTCTTTATCCACTTGACCTTAATTGTTGGACTCTGTCATTATTGTTACCCTCCAACAATGGCATACTCATGTATTTATCTGCCTCCTCTAGGCAGAGCAAAAGTCTCAGGAGTTTTAAGACTGATTTGATAACCCCCTTACCTGAACCTAAGACGATACCTGGAACATAGTAGGTATTCAATATGTAATTGCTAAATGAATGAGTAAATTTATTGTATCCACTGAGTAATTTGAAAATAAGACCTTTGGAAACAGAAAAAGGATGTCATCCATCAATTTTAAAATGGCAATTATCCTCACTTCATGGATAAGCAAACTGAGGCTCAAAGAGGTTGTGGTTTATACCAAGGCTTGCTGTACCAGAAGATTGGTCTGAGGCTCCCTAGATCACTGATTAGCCTGTCTTCCATGAGCTTAGACAAACATCTGATGTTTACAGGGTATTGGTGAGGAGCTGAAAGGAAATTTGCTGGTACTCCTGTGATAATCCCTCAATTCAAAGGGAAGTACTGATCCCAGAGATATTGAACAAATGAAGAATATGAGGCACCATGCCTCTATCCAATAGTCTGCACACCTGGGATGGCAATGTGACAAACTGAAATGTAGCAGCTGGCTGCCACAGTACAAAGTGAGCACCCCTGCTGAAAACCATTACTGTAAGTGGAGTGCCACAGCCCATCAAGAAGGTGCAAGAGCACAGAATACACTCGCAGGCATGTAAAAATTTTTAGTTTATTCTTTCAACTTGCCCCTACTAGAAGGTAGTGATTTTTATCCCATGAAGATAGGGATTTTTTTCCTCTTACTTAATAATTACATATTGAAAACTTGAAAAGATGAATTAATTAATTATAAATATCTCCCGTTTAATAACCACAATGCTAAGTATAGAGGATGGTACAGTAGGAAGCAAAAGGAGAAATAAATGTGCCCCAAACTCCCACATGGTATATTCAGTGTTAGACAACTGAATGGGTTCCAGAGGAAGTAGGTTTTTGCAGGAGGTCTCAAGAAATGCATTGGGTAGGGATTATAATTAGTTCAAATATCGTAAGAGAAGTTTAAATGAACCAGGAATAGAAGATGGGGATCTGAGAGAATAGCACACAGTAAACCCAACAAAGTAATTGTAGAGTGGAAGGAACTCCAAGCAGCTCCACATCATTTAGAAATAATATAGCCTTCTGAGTTAGAAAGACTCAGGTCCAAATCCTAACATTGCTCCTTGCTGCCTAAATATTCTTAGATGAGTTATTCAGTTTACCATTTGACCCAGCTATCCCACTCCTAGGTTTATACTCAAAGGACTTAAAATCAGCATACTACAGTGACGGGGCCAAGACTTTTAATACATGAGCCTTTAGGGGACATTCCATTTCCAAGCCACAAAATGCATGGAAACTATTTAGCAGTCACTTTCAATAATCCAAATAGGAAATAAAGGTCTGATTGAAGGAAGAAGAAAATAGAGAGGAGGGGATGCATAAAATATATGCAGGAAGAACAGTTGATGGGACTTTATTACTTAAGGCACAAAAGTCCAGAATGTGCTTCCAGTCTGATCTTCAGACTAGGGTCAGACCCAAGCTGTTTTTTACCAGTTGACAGTGAAACAAACACAAGATACAGAGTAAGGATTTAAGAATCTTTACACCAAGCTGCTTTATTGAATTTTACAAAAATATCAATTTGCAATGGATTCTGTATCTTAGATAATTGGAAGCCACTGATTTATAGCAGCACTTTCCAATGGAAACATAAAGCAAACTGTATATGTATCAGGTAAAATTCATCTTAATAATGTATTTTATTTAACCTGATATATCCCAATTATTTTCATTCCAACATGTAATCAGTATAAAATCTCAATGAGGTGTGTTATAAAATCTTCTCTTCAAAATGCAGGGTGTACCTTATAATGATATGATATCTAAATTTGAACTAGCCAAAATTCATGAACTTATAGTCACATGTATCTAGTGGCCATTGTACTGAATGACACAAATCTCAATTATCCACCATTCGCTGGTTTAGGTGATTGAGTAGATCGTCTTGCTTTAATCATCTTTGAAGACAAACATATTAGAAGAAAATGCTTGTTTTCCACTCCCCTAATTTTACAGCAGAGAGATTTCTAAATATGTTTAGGTCTCTTTTACAACCTCTTTTTTTTCCTGACAAAGCAGAGTGAATAACTTGTGGACACATTTGGGGAAATAAACCAGGAATGTTCAGCTCAGCAACTTCATTTTTTTTCCTTTAGGAACCAAACCAACCAGGGAAGTCAGGGAGCTATACTTTTTCTTTGGGAAATCCCCTCCATAAAACATCTCTCATTGCCTAGCACTGAAGATGGCAAATCATCCTAGTTGTGGTTGTGTCTGCAGTTTCCTTTGACACACTAAGAGCCTTCAAATTAACCTTTACAATTAATATAGGCATTACTTAGTCTTCAGCTCTACCTGCAGCAACAGAATCTGGCCTCAGGTTGGTATAAGTAGAAAGGGTCTCTGCCAAAACACAGGCCTCTCAGAAGGGGATTTTTAGGGTGTAGATGTCTGTAGCTCAAACTTGAATTAGCAAGTATCCTAAGTGCATGTGTGTGACCCAGGCAGGACTCAGCATATGCTGTCAGGCCAGAGTCCTCAGTAAAGCAAGCCCAGATGTGCAATGATTCAAATACTAGAGGGAAAAGATAGCTTTTCTTTATGCAATTGTTTCAGACTTCAAGCATAAAATATTTACTGTTATTTATTTATTCATTTATTGTATTATGTGGTACTGGAGATTTAACCCAGGGGTACTCTATCACTGAGCAACACTCCAGTTTTTTAAAAATTTTCATTGTAAAACAGGGTCTTGTTAGTTTATCAGGCTGTTCTTGAACTTGTGATCCTCCTACCTCAGCCTCTCAAGTCACCAGGATTATAGACATGCACAACCATACCATATTTGCTGTTTCTAAATTTCAAAACAGTTGAGCTCTATGTGTACCTAAAAGAAGTAGGGAGGTTTAAATTTTAATGGCAAGCTTAGCAAAAGTATTAGCTTCCCCAAATCCCATGCTGCATCTGTGAGAAGAAAACAATAGAGTAACTACTCTTGGATCTAAGTCTTTTGCTCCAGACTCAAGAAGGAACTGCTACCAAATGGTTTCATGTTGGTTTATGATTACTTGAGGACATGCAATAAAGACAGTTTTTAAACTTTTATCAACTCCAGAGTCATATCACCACAGAATTATGTAACATCTATGAAGAGAATGTGGTTTCTTTTTAATTAGACATGTTTCATGCTTAACTTATTCAGTTCAGAACCAACTATGTAGGTCTGCAACTAGGGCTCATTTCCATCACTTACACAAAATAGCACCCTCCAAATTAGTATTTACAACCAACAGTAGTGATGTTTTGGCTTCCAATAATTATTTTTTATCTCACATTTTCACCATAAAGGTCTAACAAAAATATGATGTTTCATTTGGGATACATTTTTAGATTCCAGGGAAATATTAAGGCACTAAATAGCTTATTGACTAAATCGTCCAAATTTAATATTAATCTGAGTGGAACTGCAGATGTGGAAGTAATCAGTATATCTATAGATGGTGTGTGAAGACTAATATGCGTAAGAGAGGTGCATCCTGGAAACATTTCAGAGAAGAGAAAAAGACAAGAATCAAACTCTGAAAAACATCTACATATGATGGATGTAATAAGAAAAGGAGGAAACAAAGAAATTTCCAGAAGAAAACAAGAGTGCAATGTTTCTATGGATGAAGATAGAAAGAATATTTTAAGACATTAGAATGGTCAACAATGTAAGTGACACCTACCGATTTATTAATTCAACCAATATTTAGTTGAGTATCTACTATGTTCAGAAACTGTTCTAAGCAACAGAAAATAATACAAAATCATTTTTCTTGTGGGAGTTGTGAGCTAAAGCAAATCCATACAGCCCAAGTAAGACAAATTTGGCCATTAGATGGTGTTATGGTTTAGATCTAGAATGTTTCCCCCCAAAGCTCATGTGTTGAAAGTATGGTACCCAATGTAGCAAGGTTTAGAGAGGGGGCTTTTAGGCAATGATTGGATCATAGGGGTTCTGATCTCATCAGTGGATTAATCCATTGATGGCTGAATGTGCAGCTAAAAGTTGGGATCTAGTTGGAGGAAAAATGTCACTGGGACTATAACCTAGAAGAGTTTATCTTTTCTCTGGTCCCTCTCCCTCTCCCTCTTCATCTCCCTCCCCCCCCCCCTTCTTCCTGGATGCCATGAGCCAAGCACTTTCCTCTGCCCTGCCCTTCTGTTCTAATGCTTTACATCACCTCATACCCAAAACCCAAAGCAATGGAGTCAGCCAACCATGTACTGAGATCTGTAAAACCGTAAGCCAAAACAAATCTTTCCTCCTTCAAGTTGTTCTTGTAAGGTATTTTCGTCACAGCAACCAAAGATTAACTAATAAAATTGGTCATTGGGGACTCCAGTGAAAGAAAGTTCAACAACATGAAAGATGAAAACAGACAAAAGTGGATTTAGGAACACAAAGGTGCTGGGCAGTATAAAGATATGGGATAGTAGCTTGAGAATGTAAAGTCCATTCAGGTGAAAATTATGAAAAAATGTTCAGGGGAATGTGGAAGAACCTGTAGAAACAACAACTAAAGACTGGAGAAAGAATATAAAAACCGATGACAACCTTATGAACATATCATGGGTAAATGCAGTCTATAGTGGTGCAAATTCTACTCTATATGGTAACAAGGAGATTCAATCTGACAAACACTCCTCATGTAACTTATCACATGGGCACTCCTAGTCATTAAGAACTTAAGAATCCTCTGGGTCAGTACAAAAACAAGAATGATGTAAGTGATTATCATCATACGTTAAGTAAGATGCTTTTCTAAACATGAACTGAAAATATCACATTTAATCTTCCCATGAAACCATGCAGGAGGGATGATTATTGTCTCCCTTAGACAGATGAAGCCACTGAGGGACAGAAAGGAAGACGAAAAACCTGTCTGAAGAGACAAGCTGGTAAGTGATGGCACCCAGGAATCAAAACAAAAGTCTTCAAATCCAGAACCTGACCTCTTAATCATAGAAGTTAACCTTATTTGCTTTTGTTTATGCCCATCTAAAAATGTTTTAAATCAATTATTATGATCTGGAATTTTACTGAGAAAAACTAAAGGTGATCCCAATAAATGAGAAATATATTCATGGATTGGAACACTCAATATTGTCAATACCAGTTGGAATATCCCAAACTAGAAATGAACTAAATAGCCATCCATATGTGGACATAATATCCTTTTAGGGAGGTGTCAATCTTATGGGTAGTTCTTAGAGTCAAGTCTTTGGTGCATCTGAAAGGGGGGTTCAAAATGAATGTTTGTCTTACATTAGCAAACTAGAGATGATAAACAAAGATAAACACGTGGCCTTCTGTGCATATTGCTTGACCTGAAGTCTGGGACCCAGTGAATTTATCACTGCTTTCTTATGCCTTGACATGACAAGTATTTCAAACAGGAAATCTCTCATCACAACCAGAACATTATATTTGACTTTTACTCACCCAACTTGCATCCCCCCCCCAAAAAAATGGGTAGGATACAGAGAGACATATAAAAGAAGACCATAGGAAACATATGGACATATGCCAAATATAGAAGATGTTAAGGGTTTTATATTCTTTGGGTATTATCAAATAGCAGAAGAAAATGAAAATAATGCACTAAGAACACAAAAGATTTAAATAAATCAAAAAACAATAAATTCTTGGAATGCAAATCTAAAAATAATAATACCTAATAATTAAATTTTTAGCAATGCATAAAAAACCCTAAATTTTTTAACCAACAAAATAATTGAAAAGTTGATATGATGTTGGAAAATGTATAAAAAGAAAATAATGGTTTGGAGAAGAATACCTGCCCTACCACATAAGAAACTCGCCTATATTAAAGCTGAAATAATTGAAATATTGTAGTTCTGGGTAGAATTAGACTAACAAATTATTGGGACAGGGAACAACCCTGAGAAACACAAGTGCACATAGAGGAATCCATAAGAATTTAACACATGATTATCCGAAGAAAAATGCTAATTTTTAAAATAAATTGTATTGGGAGAGTTGGCTAGCTGTTTGAATAAAATTTAACTTGCATATTACCATGCATCTTGTTCAAAAATAAATTCAAGGTGGATTAGATATTTAAATGTAAGTCAAACACACAAGAACACTAGAAGAAAATGCAGGTGGAAATTTTCACAATTTTGATATGGAAAATTTTTCTAAATATGTCATACAAGTAACAAGCCATTGTGAATTGTGCTGCTATAAACATTGATGTGGCTGTGTCTCTGTAGTATGCTGTTTTTAGGTCCTTTGGGTATAGTCTGAGAAGAGGAATAGCTGGGTCAAATAGTGGTTCCATTCCCAGTTTTCCAAGGAATCTCCATACTGCTTTCCAAATTGGCTGCACCAATTTGAAGTTCCACCAGCAGTGTATGAATGTATTTTTCCCCTGCATCCTCACCAGCACTTGTTGTTGTTTGTCTTCATCATGGCTGTCATTCTTACTGGAGTGAGATGATATCTTAGAGTAGTTTCAATTTGCATTTCTCTGATTGCTAGAGATGATGAGCATTTTTTTTGTATATTTGTTGATTGATTGTATATCCTCTTCTGAGAAGGGTCTGTTCAGGTCCTTGGCCCATTTATTGATTACCCTAGATTAGGTAGAGAGAAGTGATGGGAGGGGAGGGGAGGTGTTGGGGAGATATGAAGTATAGTAGAATGAAACAACATTATTATTACTGTGTGTATATATGTGACTGCATGACCAATGTGTTTCTGCAACCTATATACTCAGAAAAATGAGAAATTATATCCCATCTGATTAAAATGTATGATATGTCAAGATCATTATACTGTCATGTGTAACTAAGTAAAACAAATTAAAAAAAGAAGTAAAAAGCTATGAAGAATTAATTTTAACATATAAGAATTCAAACCATTTAGATGTCCAATTGCACTATAACCAACATTAAAGAGGAAAAATTATTAGAACATGGTGCAGCCTCTTTGACAGTATGCTGAGAAAAGTAAGACATTTATGCTTCTATGGAATAAAGTGTGGTTTCAATAATTCATTCAGTGAACAATTACTTAGCCTGCTCTAGGTGCTAAGGACACAGATAAGGAAGAAAAGCTTTCATTGAACTTATGAAATAGTGATGAATGAGAGGAAGAAAGGAAAAAATTAAGATCATGTAGAAATGAATACTATGATGAAGATAAGGAAGAGTGTGTCTTAAGAGGGTGAGGGGAGGTTGATGAGGAACAGGAGATTATTTTGAAAGGTCATATTCAAATATTGGGGACAGGAAGGAGCATCTCAGTAGACATCTGGGGCAAGGGCTTTCCAAGTGTACAAACCAGCCAGCACAAGACCATTAGGTAGGAGAAAACTGGCCTGTTTGAGGGATGGAGAGAGCCAGGAAGCTATAGAACACAAGGAAGAAGGGAGCATGGTAGAAGAAGTGACATTGTTGGTGCAGGCTATGGATCATGCTCATGTTTACAAGTCAGGCTTCCTTTTTACTCTGAATGTGAGCATATCCATTGTACCTTCTAAATATGTGGCTGGTGCGTTAGTTATATTTGTATGACTATGATCAAAATAATTGACAAGAACATCTTAGAGGAGGAAAGATTTATTTTGACTCGTGGGTTCAGAGGTCTCAGTATATGTGCTGCCAAAGCGAGCATCAAAGGTCTCGGTTGGCTGACTCCATCGCTCAGGTCCTGAGGTGAAGCAGAGCATCATGGCAGGAGAGCATGGTGGAAGAAAGCTACTAGCTCAAGGAAGATGGGAAGCAGACATAGAGAGTGAAGAAAGAATAGTTATAAGATATAATCCCCCAAGTACTCTCCCCCCGGTGACCTACTTTCTCCCTTGCCTATCTTTTTCCCCACCTCTCAGTAAGTCCATTCAAATTATTAATCCATCAAATGGATTAATCCATGGATAAGTTCAAAGCCCTCATGATTCAATCTTTTTACCTCTGCACAGCCTGATACCTGAGCTTTTGAGGAAACATTCTGGATGTAAACAATAAAAACTGAGTTCTAACTCCCTGAAGGAAGAGGTTACTACTTCTACTTGCTTTCTAACATAACCTACCTTAACTATTTGCAAGTGGCAAGGTTCTAGGTATGTTCTGCCCAAGTCAAATCACATGAGGCAGATCCATTCAGTATGGATATTGAAAATTTCAATAACCACAAGTATCATATAAAAAGAATCTCAGGGCTCCTACACCAAACCTGATGTACACTTACTATTCTCAGCCCAATTAGCTCTTGTTACTACTTTTTTTTTTTTCATTTATGTTGTTGGTAGCCTAACCCAGTTGAAAGACAAGTTAATCTATGCTTTCTACTTCTGAATCTGAGCTCTTCCTGAAAGCTGAATGTTTTATAAGCAGATAAATGGGTTGTCTTTTTTTTTAGTGATAAAATCTATTTTTTTTTAATTTTTTATTGTTGGTTGTTCAAAACATTGCATAGTTCTTGATATATCATATTTCACACTTTGATTCAAGTGGGTTATGAGCTCCCATTTTTACCCCATATACAGATTGCAGAATCACATCAGTTACACATCCATTGATTTACATATTGCCATACTAGTGTCTGTTGTGTTCTGCTGCTTTTCCTATCCTCTACTATCCCCCCTCCCCTCCCCTCCCTTCCCCTCTTCTCTCTCTGCCCCCTCTACTGACATTCATTTGTCCCCCTTGTATTATTTTTCCCTTTCAAATGGGTTGTCTTTAAAATTTTTTTAAATTGTCACAGATATATAAAAGATTAATTAAAAACTGAGTTTTTTATTTCCTGAATTCACATGACTCTTGGAAAGAACTTACAAGTGAATAGAAAGGGGAACTGATACAGAAATGAATATGAGTATAGGCATTTGTGTGTACACACTGATGTGGGGGTGTTCAGAGTACCACAGCAAATGCCATGGACAATAGACACCTATGTGGTTGCACACCAAAGACAATTCTCCATAAACTCTATGTTTCCCTCCCCCACTGAAGAAAACAGTTCTGTGAGTGATGAACAATTAAAAAGAGAATTGAGTATGTTGAATATGGACCAGGAGAAATAAATCCACTCTGCCATTCATAAAACCCTTAATCATATTGTGATAAGAATTCAACTCAAAATTCAAAAGGTACATAACATTGTTATTCTTGGCATACCTAGGGCCAAAGGGCAGAAAAACCTGTAATATTCTGTATTACGGTTAAGACAATAATTACTATTAATTCAAAATGACTAATAGAAACAACAGTTTATTAATCAGTAGCCCAATGAATAATAATACAATAAATTGATCATCTGATGAAAGGATTTTAGGCAAATGGGTCTGCTCCACTCATGGGTCCATGTTATTATTTTGACTCTCACTTGCTGAAGCCTTTTCTCTAGCACGAGTATTGATGGAAGGTAAGATGAGGTGAGGGCCAGCCTTATAATCAACAAAGCAGAGGGCACATGTCTTCCTCTATTTCCAGAGCTCACAAAGGAAGCATCCTCACCAGTGCAGGGACCCAATGCAGCCCCTCCCACCCCCATGATAGCACGCACAGATGTTTGCTTTGCTTTGCTTTTAAAGTTTTTGTTTAAAAAAAAAAAAAGAATGCCATTTCACTTCATCATGCTTTTATTTATACAAGATGATGTCACTGCAAAACTATTTTCTTGTTATAGAAGCTTGGCATATATAAAGAAAGTAGTTTTATAAGAAATAACAAAAAACACATTTGACTTTTAACATGTTCATTTTTGTTAAATGAAATAATGGTTCTGGGAACCTATTTTTTTCCATATTATTTATAAAACTTCCTTTCAAAGAGCCCTCTGTCTTCCACTCCACCCATTCATTCAGCAAACATTTAACAAGTGCCCACATGTGCCAGCTAAGCTTGGCCCAGTCCTTGGTAGAGAGATCCATCTCCTCAGGTTGATCAGCAACTAGACAAGTAGTACAACATGGGTTCTGTCTCTACCAGGGGGGACCTTGTCCCAGGCTTGGGCAGGGTTCAGAGGAGGGTCAGCCTCTTTCTTGGGGGATCTTTGCTTCTCTTTTCCTCTCAAGGTTATAAAGTGAAAGGAATGTTCAGTTAAACTTGACTGTTGTCACTACATGTCTGTTCATTTCAGTGAAGTAAGCTAAAAATTCAGGACTGGTGCTGTGGTAAACGCACAAAGGAATCTGAATCCACAGGGCTTAAAGCAAATCTAATAAATTTATAAGAATCAAATAATCTAATTAGTTTAATAATCCATTGTGCTTGAAACAAGTAAGTGAAAGAGGAAAGAGAACATGCTTTTACACAAGGCCTAAAGCTTTGACTAAACACACACACACAGAGTTGCTCACAGCTAATCACATACATAGTTACATCACACACACACACACACACACACACACCAGTCATACACACACACACACAAACGCACACACACCCTTACACATTTCTACCCGACAAAGGAAAAACAAAAATGCCTAGAGGTGAAGAAGGAGTATCTCAGTGTAGAAATGCAAATCCTGGGAGTCCTTTTATTTCTCTTGCTAATTTTCTGATGATTCACAGAAGCTCGGGAACCTGTGAGTGGGTGGGGCCAGGGGGTTCATTTCCAAGTTTC
>NW_026000016.1:25993580-26081109 GCF_001458135.2 Marmota marmota marmota | reverse complement strand
ACTGGTGAGTGGTGGGCCAGGGGTTCATTTCCAAGGTTGGCGGGGGGGGGGGGGATCATTTCCTCTTCCTGCACAACTAAACCTCACCCTGACGGATACTGATGTCATCTTTTCTTTCTGTAGCCCTTATCTTCGGGAAAAAATCAAAGAGAGTTCACACTGATAATAGGTTTGCCCAATATGTACAGTATTATTGCTTGACTCTTGTAGGCAGAGAAACAAAGACAGTAAAATACTAAGATGGTTTTCCCAATATCATGTGTGGATTGTGGAGAAGAGAAGTGGCCTTTTGGTCTCCCACATTCTAGTGCTCTTTCTGCCAGTTGGTTCTGTGATCGCCAAGGGTCATACAACACAGAAAGAGAATGAAGGAGGGGCAGAGGATAGAATGATGACCTAAACAAGTGTCTCTGCCATGATCAGATGAGGTTGAGTCTTTTTCTGGAAGAAAACCTAATAGAATTTTTGTTATCCCAATGATTCATTCTGATCTCAGCAATTCTCCAAGTATGAAAACTTCTGTGGTGTTTGCCTTAATCATTTGCCTTAATATTAAAGAGCAACCGCTGGACCCATATACCTCAATCTTAGGGAAATAAGATGATGGAGACCCTACTGGAACTGAAAACGCTCAAGGGATAGCAACTGGAAGAACCAGTGTTAAAATGGATCCCAGCAATGGATTCCAACATATCCACAATTATTACCATTATTCTCAACCATATCTACACTCTCTCTCTCTCTGAATTCTACAACCCTACTTGAACCATACTCCATAATTATACATTTGGGAAGACCTTCCCAAAAAGCTATGTCTTGATATAAATTATTTCAGAAATACTGAGTGAGTACCTATTGTGTGTCCCTCTTGGGACACTATAAGAGAAGATATCAAAGAAAAATGAAATAGATATAATCCCATGGGAAACCTAAGGATGTCAAAAAGGCAACATAAAACAATTAGCTACTATTATAAAACACATGAATCAAATCTAAACTATGCATTCAGAAAGAGTAGGGAGAAATCCAGAAGTTTCACAGCAGTAATGACATGTTCCATGGAGGAATGAGACTGAACTGGACCCCAATACCTCATTCCTATTTCCAAAACCATAAAGTAGAGCCTAGGTTCCCAAATTGAAGGGGAAGTTCAACATGGTGCAGTGGGTGGTTAGAGGTTCACCCTATTATTTCTGAAAGACCTGCTTGCAATTCTGACTTTTCATATTATTTTTGTGTATTCAGGAAACTTAATCACCCTGAGTCCTAGTTAACTCATCTACAAAAATGAGACTAAAAGGCTGATGTGTTCCAAACCTTACATTACAGTCTAGCATATAACAGATGCTCAATTCACGGTAATTATCATTATCCAAAGTTTTTTATCCATTAGTTTTACTGATGAAGCTTTTCCTATAATATTTTAAAGTTCAATTATATACCTAAAATCATCAGAAGTTATCTACAACCTCCAAAACTTATTCGAGGGCTGGTGTTCTCAGCTTTTCTGAACATTGGAATCACTTATGAATCTTTAAAATATCCTGATGCTGAGGGCACACCCCCCAAAGACCTAAGGACCACCCATAGAGCCCCACCTTCTTTGGGGCAATCCCCAATAACACCACCCTGGAGATCAATTTAGCATATGAACCATTGAGTAACATTCAACATCCAAACAGTGCCACTCGCAGACCTTCTGATTTTATTGTTCTAGAGTACAGTCTTTGTACCAAAACGTTTTATAAGTCCCCAGGTCATGCTAATGTGCAATAAAGTTTGGGAGCCACTATTTTAAGGCAAAATCCTATCTTCTAGCCCAGAGAAAATTACTATAGCAGGAGATCATGAATTGAGTGGTATATACTTCTTGAATAGTGCCTTATTCAATTTATCAGTTAAGGCTCTCCAGTGAAATAGATCTCTATCTATCTATCATTTAGAGAGGTGATTTATTATAAGGAATTGGTTCACATAATTAGGAAGATTAGCAAGTCCTAAGATCTGCAGTTGTTCAAGCTGGAGGACAGCCAATAGTGTAGTTCCAGGTTGAAGGCAGTCAGGGAGAGGAGTTCTGTTTTACTCAAAGGAAGGTCAGTTTTTTGTTCTATTCAGGCCTTCAAAAGATATGATGAGGCCCACCCTCATGTACTCTGTCTATGGATTCAGATGTCAATCTCATTCTGGAGATTTCTACCACACTGAGAATAATGTTTGATTAAACTTGTGGGTACTCATGGCCTGGTCATGTTGATACTTAGTGACTATTGCATTCATATCGTATTGAGCATCAAGCACATATCCCAGGCACATAACTTGTGTGGTACTTTTTTATTGCATGAAAGACACTGAAACAAGCTCACGTGTTCTCAGGTCACAGGTCTTATGCATGCTCCAAAGACAAGAAGCAAACAGGAAAAGGAGAAAGAACTAAGGGTTTGAAGATGAACTGTGAACCAATGAGGGACTGAGAGTCAATGGTTATTAGTTCTGATTTCTCAAAGGGAACACACACACACACACACACACCAAACATAAGCGCCTATCAAAACAAACCACAGAAAAATGCTCCTAGCTTGACACCTTCATTTTAAAGATTAAAAAAAAAAACTGAGATCCAGACAGCCTCAGTGACTTGCATTTCAAATACTTGCTTCAAATTAAGGATTGCCTCAGTCTAACTTACAGGACCCTAGAGAATCCAACACCAATTTGATATTGTTTGCCATTTGTAGCACCCAGCCTGAGGTCCTGTGTGCATTCAGACATTTCAAAATGCCTTCTGGCTTTTGCTGAGCCCTGAGTAATTAGGAGTTGATGGTACAGTGGTCCAACTGTTGATGTCCTTCCAAACAGTAGGACCCGCTCTTCAGTGAGCAGTGGCTCATTGTAGCCCTGTATGTACATATTTTGAGAAGAAAGGCAAAATGCGTAGGCGGTGGATCCATGAGCTAAATTGCTTTGGGATCATTATAATCAATATCAGTTGCCCCGGGCCAAGACTGCCTTTGCCTTGTCAGGCTGCTGATGTTTTGTGTTCAGTCATCCAGCTTCTCGCTCCAAAGTGATAACGTTATTGATTTCATCCTGTCCCATAAGTCCCCTTTCACCTCCCCAGGGAAGGATGATGCCTATGGTTCTGCTTTGCACATTCCCAGACTCATTAGTGGGAAGGATATAGAATGAGAAGGTTATCTTTGCCATTTTATACCCTCAGACTCTGTCCACAACCTAAGGGGGCAAAAATGTATTTTTAACACAAATCATACTGCCTGATTTTCTTAAATGCCTTTTTCATCCTTATCCATATGTTCAATTGTTTTAAACCCAAAGGAAGTCCCTCCTGCCTTTTCTTTGGGCTCCAGTTGAGACTGGCCTTCAAACACAGTTAAGGTGAGTTGTTTACCTTGCTCTGTCCCCTGACCAGGGAGGATGTCTGCAAGATCACAGGCTTTGAGGGCAGACAGACCTGGGCTCAAGTCATGGTTCACCATTACCAAAGCTACAACCTTGGTCAACTTATTTCACCACCACTGCCCTTTTTACCTTGTTTATGAAAAGGGAAATAATAATACCTGCCACATCACTTCCCTAGGATATTTAAATGAGTTCATGTGGATGAAGAACACAGTCTGTTGCCTGGTACAAGTTAATGTCTCATCTTTTTTTTTTTTTAAACTCTGTTCGTTCTTGACTGTGGTATCCCCCAAGGCAAGGAGCCACTCATTGCTCATCTTTATGTGTCCCTGGCACCATGTTTGGCACAAAGAAGCCAGAATAAATAATAAATAATTGGGGAATTGAGGACAGCAAGAATAAACTCTCCTAGATTATGAAACTGCTTCTTGGAGAGATTAAGTGACCTGTCTATACCAAGGCTCATGATAGAAATGAGTCCACTACATTCCAGCATTTTGACACTCTGTGTAATCTTTCTTTGACTAGGTTTTGGGCCTTCGTGTTCACTGCACAGCTAATTGGACTGAACAACCATGCAGATGAAGTGTGGTGGTAGCTTCATAACTTTTCTTCAGCGTTAACTAATCCCAGTTTCTAGTTAATGGTTAACAGAGATTTCCACCATAGCCCCCTCCAGTCCCACCTCATTTCCCCTGCAGCTGCCTTTTCCAGTCTTCCAACAGCAGGGCCCTTCCATTAACCAAGGAAACCCTGCTTTGAAGCAGGAAGTGCTGAAACCAGCTGAGCCCACATCTAGGCTCTGCAGACCAGGGGCCCAGGGCCTCTGGGCTTTCATGCCAAGTCCTCAGCTACAGTTTAGCTTCTTTACAAACAGCATTTAGGAGCCAAAGTACTCCCATATGCTCCAGTTTTAAGCATTAATTATTTCTTCTAAACTCTTGTTGTGAACCTCAACCCAGGGCCCAGGTCCTGCCATCCTAGGGCAGGCCCACATGCTGCCAGCCTATCAGTCTGCATTTCCAGGTGGCTCTTTACTGGCTCTACTTAACTGGCTGGAGTCCTTTGTGCTATGCCATCTAGTAGTCCCTGCTGGAGGTGATTAGAGGCAAAAACCACTCCAAAAAACTCTTTTGTCCCCCAGATTATCTTCTCTTCTGTTGTGAACAGAACTGGTCCTTACCCCCTGCCCCAGGCTCCAGCCCCTTCCCCACCTACAGAATCTACCTGATGACATACTGCTGTAACATTCTTTTCCAAATATTATCTTTATTGATGAGTAAATTTTCTTTACCAAATAACCAGCTACAAAATGCACTCTTGCCCCTTCATTTTAATTGAATGGCAATGACTTTTGTTCATAATATTTTCTGATTGTATTTATTTAATAAAAAGGACTGCATAGCAAACATAATAATACAAAAATTTAAAAAAAAATAACAAGCAAAAATCCTCCTCCAACCTGTAAAAAACCCCATGTGTCCTCTTCCAAAAAAATGATGTCAATAATGTCCCATTTAAGTAATGATTGCATAATATTTTCTCTTTCCTCAGAGTTTTAGAATTGTTCCCCATTAGCCTTTAATTGATTGGGTATATGAGCACATGTTTAAAGGACAAGAAAAGTATATTCAGCTTCTGTCATTGTAATAAAATGCCTGAGATAATCAACTAACGAGAGAAAAAGTAATTTTTGACTCACAGTTTGGAGATTTAGGTTCATAATCAATTGGTCCTATGCTTTGGAGCCTGTCGTGAGGCGACATATCACGCTGGAAGCGCATGATGAAGCAAAATCACTTAAGTCATAAGCCAGGTAGCAAAAGGGAGAAGGGGAAGGCCAGGGTCTCACAATGTCCTTCAAGGACACCCCCTCACCGACCTTTGACCTCCCATTAGCCCTTCCAGCTGAAGTTTCCACTATTTCCCAATAGCACTAAGCTGGGGACCAAGCCCTTCACAAAGGGGCCCTTGGGGAACACTGGACATGCAAACTGTACCAAGAAGGAAGTGTCTGTGAGCCTTCCTGCTTCTGGTTTCTTTGGTTTATTTCTCACTTGTCCTCCACACCGTAACATTTAGCCAGAAATCAAAATATTTCCTCAGTGTTTCTGAAGTTGGCATTTCTACAGTTAGAAGGATGGTTTAAAAATGACGTGGGTGTCTTGAGAATAGGGCCACACCCTCGGTTAAATGGTATTCTTGAGCATAGGACCTAAAGCCCAACCTCAAATTTTAGCACGTGGCTCAATTCTGAGCAACATGCCTGGTACTTACATTAACTCCCTTTACAGGAACAGTGTAATTACAGAGAACATGGGACCCTCGGTCTTTCCAACCAGTGAGGGAGAAGACACCACCCACGAGTCAGCCATGGCCTTGGGAGCAGAGCTGGCCAAACTCACACCCCCACCCCACCCTTGAGCTCTTATCTATCTACCCTGAGTCAAGGCACCACCAAGTACTGGTATGAGAACCCACAGAGCCTAACTTTCCATATTTACAGAGGGGGAGGAGACACTGCAAGAGTAAATGCCTCCCCAGGTGTTGAGAGCCGTGTATAAATTATGGGTTTGTTGGAGTCATTAAGGTAGGGATCTTTCTACCTTTTCTGGGAACTCTTGGGTGAAATTTCCAGGTTTGTGAGAAAGCCTGGATCATGCTGGTGTCCTGACTTAGCTCACAGCCTTAGGATCAAAGCTGGCTGGAGATGGGCATCACCTACCAAGCACCAAACAACCTGTTTACTTCAAGACCCCTCCCACATTGAAGCCTTATCCCTGTCTTTGATGTACTCCTCCTTAAATAAAGAACTGGGGCCTTTTCCAGTTGTTCAGTTCCTTTTCCTAGCAGGGCTGGAAGACCTATCAGTTGCCCCCCTTTTTAAATCTAATTTCTCGATTTGTCTTTATTTTTTATTATTTCAGACTTTTTATTTTCTCGGGCTGCTCACACCTCCAAGCAGGAATCTGCTCTACTGGGGTGCTGGTTACCCCAGCATACTCAGGGCTCCCCTAGTTCCCTGTTTAGATCCTTTAATTTCAGGATAACAATATTATTAATAATTACGTCTACCAATTATTTAATTCTAGCTACATACACCAGGCACCATGTATGTGGTATTTCACACAATTACAATGTGAATTTTACTTTTCATTATTAATCCCATTTTACACATAGAGAATTTATAAATGAGAAAGTTTGTAAAATGAGAAAGGGATGAGAAGGTCAGGGCTGTGCACCTCCATGAAATGCATGTGTCCAAAGAAAAATGTACTCTCTTCAGTGAAAAATAAAGTAACTGAAGCCACAAAGTGACAGTATCAGGGAGTTAGAAAAGATTACACCTCCCCATTAGTGAGGAGGTTCAAGAAGCATTGGTGAGAGAGGGGTGAGGAGGAGAGTAGGGTTTTCAGTGGTAGAACAAAAGTGAGGCTCAGAGCCAGGCATGGTGAATAAGCCTGTAATCACAGTGGCTTGCGAGGCTAAGGCAGGAGGATCTTGAGTCCAAAGCCAGCCTCAGCAATTTAGTGAGGCGCTAAGCAACTCAGTGACACCCTGTCTCTAAATAAAATATAAAAAAATGGGCTGGGGATATGGCTCAGTGGTTAAGCACCCCTTAGATTCAATCCCTGGTTAAAAAAAAAGTGGAACTCCCTCCTTGAGTACAAACTACGCTGTTGGATTTTCTTTAGTCCATCTATGTTAACCTATGAGTAATCTATGTTCAGCACATGGAAAAGGCACTTTGATTCTTTCAGATTGCAATAAAGTTTTATGCAGTCGTATTTTATTGATTTTAAGTACAAACATTTTATGTTTCCACATTTCTTGATTGGACCTTACAATGATAATCAAGGGCATCCTTTCCTTCTTATGAACACCTATAATAATGATGGCATTTTAGATTCTTCAATCTGCTGAATGGAGATTGAAATTTTTAAGCTGAAAGTCAAGCATTTAGAGGTATAGAATACAATTTTAATAAATTTGCTTTTCCTAGGGTGATGCATGAGTGACACTGATGATGAATATTTTGGGTGGCGTCAAACAACAGAATAAAGAAATAAGAAATAAGCAGAGAGTGACTTTCTAAATCGCGGCTTCATAATAGAAGCAGAATGAAAGCAAATGAGACTCATTTTACTTTCTTTGCTCAAGAAAATGGGAGTAATTAAATACAACAACAATGTGATAGGAAATCACAACAAGATAGGTGGATACCAATAAGGACCATTTATTACCTCCCCAGAATTATCTCTCAGACTCCTACAACACAGCTCTTTCCTGTCTCTTCTTCCCCCAGTTGCTTTTGTGCTGAATCTTTTCAGACTTTTTTCTTCTTTCCCCTTCCTACCTATCTACATGTCTTGTATCGCCTTCTAAGTTCAAGTTCAGCTTTTTTCTTCATTGGAGAGCAATGACCAGGCATCCTGAAACACCATGACTTGTAGAACTTATAGCCTGCATTACCACCAGCCAACATGTATGCTGGCCAAGAAATAATAGCTACCTTACAAGTTTTGATGAAGTGTAAAGAGATTGCTTCTAAAATCCCTGCCATGATGTGGCTCATTCACAAAATAGAGCCAGTGGGTATCAATCAATGTTCTTAGCTTCATCTAAAAGCCTGTGGTAACATTAAATAGTCTGTTCTCTTCACCTTGCCACATTAAAGTACTATATTTTAATTTTTAATAATTGTGGCAAAATTCACACACATAAAATTTACTACTGTAACCATTTTTAAGTGTACAGTTTAGTAATGTGAAGCTATATCCATATTGTTCTGCAAAAAATCTTTGTAATTTCATCATGCAAAACTGAAACTCCATACCCAGTAAACAACAACTTCTCATTCATCCCTCCTCCATCCCTGGAAACCACCATTCTACTTTCTGTCTATGAAATTGACCACTCTATGAACTTTACATCAGAATTTGTCTTTTTGTGGCTGGTTTATTTCACTTAGTATAATGCCCTCAGGGTTCATCCATGTTATAGCATGTGTCAGAATTTCCTTTCTCTTAAAGGCTGAATGATATTCCAATTGTACGAGGGCATCACATTTTGTTTATCCATTCACCCTTGACGAACATTTGAGTTGCTTCTATCTTGTTTGCTTCAGCTTTGCACTGCTGTGCCCAAAAGACTTGACAAGAACAACTTAGAGGTGGAAAAGTTTATTTTGGTTTACAGTTTCAGAGGTTCTATCCATGCTCAGCCAACTCCAGAGCTCTGGGCCCAAAGTGAGGCAGAACATCATGGTAGAAAGGCAGGTTGGAGAAAACCAGCTCAGGACATGGTAGGCAGGAAGAAGAGAGAGCTCTTCTCACCAGATAGAAAATATAAACCCCAAAATACCCTCCCTCAGTGATCTACTTTTTCCAATCACACCCTACATGCCTATAGTTACCACCCCGTTAATCTGTATCAGTGGATTAACCCACTGATTAGGTTACATCTCACATAATTTAATTATTTCACCTCTGAACATTCTTGCATTGCCTTACATGAGCTTTTGGGGATACCTCATATCTAAACCGTAACTTACCTCTTAACTATTGTGAATAATGATGCTATGAGCATTGGTGTACAAATACCCCTTTGAGATCCACTTTCAATTATTTTGAGTATATACCCAGAAATGGAATTATTGGATTGTATGGTAATTCAGTTTTTAATTTTTTGAAGAAGTCATATATTTTCATAGAAATTGTACCATTTTACATTTCTACCAATACACAAGTGTTCCAATTTTTTTACCTCCTCACCAGCATTTGTTATCTTCTGATTTTTAATTTTTAAAATGTTTTTGGTTTTTTTGATAGAATCCATCCTAATGCCTGTAAAGAAAGGCCTCATTGTGGTTTTGATTTGCATTTTCCCAATGATTAGTGACATTGTACATCCTTTTGAATTTGTTGGCCTTTACCATATTTTTTACCTCTTAAGTTTTACACCATAACTTCAAATAAAATGCAATTTAAAATGTATTCACTTTAATTTGTCAAACAACACCTCTAATGTTTCCTGGTTTTAGTTCATTTTTTATTTTATCTAGCCTAGAAACTTGGCCATCACCTTCCACACTGATCCTCACATTCCCTCCTTCCTAATGACCCTGACTCTCACACATTTCCCTCTTTCTGAGCTGTCACTTTATCATCTAGAACACTTACACATGTCAGTGGCTTCCTGTATCCTGACTTATTTTTCTCTAATCAACTCCTATCAATCATGAGCACTATTGCCAAATTATTCTGCCTTCGAGACACCACATTTATTGTGGAATTACTTTGATCTCAAACTTGTGATAACTACCACCCACTCCAGAGGTCTTTAGTTTTGTTTCTCATGGAATGTTTATCTTCCTTATCTTGGCAGATGTATTCTGATGATAAAATTAAATAATGGCAGACTTTCTCTAAATCATAGGAAAAATGAGTTGATAGCTAAAATGTTTTTTCAACTGTAGCCTTTTCTCCTGTTTTTATTTCTTTGGCCTTTTACACTTGCCACTCTTTGACTTGTGTCAGCCCCCGGGAGATGACAGAAAAATATTACATAATTAAAATTAATAAAAAAGATCAGAAAATCAAAACCATAACTATTTGGGTGTCTTGGGCTTCTTGTCATTGTCATTATAACTATGTTTTATTGCTAAGCTTACTATGTGTAGTTTTTTACTGAGTAAATATAGTAAAGTCATTATTATAGTTCATAGGTGAGGTATTCCCCAAAAATGCATGTGTGAGATAAATCAATGAAGTTTAGTGGTGAAATGATTGGGTTTTGAGAGCCTAAACCCAGTCAATGTATTAATCTACTTGAATGGATTAACTGGGTGGTAACTGTAGGGAGGTGGAGCATGGATGGACAGGGTTTACATTTAGTTTCCCGTGAGCAGTGCTCACCCCCCTGCACCCCTACTCTGCCCCTTCCTGATTGGCATGTTCTAAGCTACTTTCTTTCTCCATGCCTTTCTACCTGATGGTCTACCTCAGTTGACTCTCTGTGGACTAAGACCTCTAAGACCATGAGCACTCCCAAATAAACTTTTTCTCCTCTAAAATTGTTCTTGTCAGGTCTTTTGGTCACAGCAGTGAAAAAGCTGATTAAATATCAACTGAGAAAATTCTTACTTTTCATAGTGTAATTAAACATATCTACATTGGTAATCCCTCGCATTAACATGTCTTTGTCATGTGAAAAATTTGAAAATCAGTGAACCAATTATAAATTCTGGATACTGCATCTTGTAAAGAGAGTCCCTTAATATCTAAAGATGGTTATAATTATCATACTTTGGGGTGATGAGGAAAAGGAGAATCAGATGTTACCCAAGCTGAGAGAGGATTTCCTATAGAATTCTCATATGAAGATCTCCCCTTGGAAAAGGAAGAATAGTCACAGGCATTATTATGTTCAGGGTTACATATGGAATATGACTTTCTAAAAGATGTGCAAAGAATTGGAAAGAATTCTGCTCTGACAGCAAAATCCTGGAAAGTGTCTGTTCTGATTTAGTGAGTTTGCATCACATAGCTGATAAGGCAGTTTAGATGATGTCATTACATTCCATCCCCCATTTATCTGCTGACCACACAGGGAAATTATCCAACCAATGACTCCACCTTCATGATGTCCCAGTCTGGGAGAAGGGGCACCAGTCTTAAACCTGTTGTGATGGAAACCAACAGTGTGGGAAAAAACATGGTGGGATATATGACAAGAGTGGACCTGGTCATTACTTTGTATAACCTTAAAATGGTATTGATAGTATGGAAACTTCAACAAATCTACTCCTTCAACCTTTTCCTTGATTAAAATAAACAACTTTGCAAAAGAGTCCAGGACATTTGCATCTGAGGCCAGCGGGAGCTATAGACACAGCATTTGCCTTTGATCATATCTGTCTGAAGAGAGTCTATGCCATGAGATTTGTCTACACTGGAGTAGAAATGGGAGAAAGGTAGGTAAAGTATGGTAGTTCCTTCTTTTTCTTTTCCTTTCCTTTCTCTCTGTCTCTCTCTCTCTCTCTCTCTCTCTCTCTCTCTCTCTCTGTGTGTGTGTATGTGTGTGTGGGGGGGTAAAGAATGCACAATTCAGATAAAATATGTGAGCAGTTAGGGAAGGTTGGTTTGATTCAGTTCAGAAAATATTTGCAACACCCTCCAAGGTCTTGCCCCATATCTGAGCTAACTCACTGCCTGCAAGAAAAGTCCTCCATTCCAATCAAGCCAATGTTCTCCATTGAACACATGATAAGGACATACCACACTACCCCTGTGCCCTCACTCATGCTGTCTCCTGTACCATGAAGTGCTATTGAAGTTCCCATGTTTCCTTCCAAAATCAGCTTTTATTCCTCCCATGAAGCTTTTATTTCTCTTCTGGGTTATTCTCATCCACATACATCTTACTATTTCACAAAATCCCCCCAACACCTTCATTGTGTCAACACAACATTACTCCATATTCATTCATTCATCAGTCAATAGTTGTATCTGTTTATTTTCAAATCGTTCTGCTAAGCCCTCAGTTTTGATTGTCCTCAAATACGTACACAGCATGACATAAGTAGAAAATGAACCTACATAAAAGGCCCATAGATGAAATACTGTGGCCATTCAGAAAAGAAAGCAGCCGGTTCTGACTGGAAGGATCAAGGAAGACCGTGGAGGTAACTTTTGTATCGGGTTAGAGGACCTGGATTGACAGAGGCAAAGAGAGGGGAATTCTAGACTCAGGAAACCCCTTGTAAGCAGTTATCTCACTAGTGGTACTTTGCTGCGAAATAAAGCTGTCTGAGAAAGTACCAGGCAAAGCTGCTGGCAGCTAGGTGTTTCTGGACGCCATGTGCAGTGGAATCTGGGTGATCTACCCGTGTTGCATGATCCAGGTCTAGAGAAGGTCTTGGGCTGCGGATGCTGGGTGCTGGAGGAACTATATGTTGAGGGATGTTGATGAAACACCTTGGCAACAAAAAGAAAAAACCCTTCCTTCTGACATCCCTCCAACACCTTCGGACAAAGCTTCACCTGTGTCAGCTAACATAAGAGGAGTACTTAACAGGGCTGAACTTAATTGTTACAGAAAAGGGAATGAGGGGAGGGTTTGGACTTGAAAGGCAGGCAGTTGATAACTGAAATAGCTCTTTGTGTCATCTCCATATACACCTGTCTATACACATCTGAACTTCTGTGCACTGACAAAACAACTGTATGTTTTACCTAACAAGAATCAGCTATCTTAACATGGGAAAATTTCTCAATTTCATCGCAAAATGAGGAGATGTGTGCTTCAAATTGTCATTGTATTCATTACTGGTTATACTAAATATTTCTCAATTTCTGACACAGTCTCTGTTATCTAAAGATAAAATTCTAAAATTAACCTCGATATTTTATATATAAATTAAAATGAGATTAAGACAATGGGTTATACATACTCATATATATGTATATGTGTGTGTGTGTGTGTGTGTGTGTGTCAAACTACCACAGTCTTTATTTCTACAATTGCTCAAAACGCCACCTGTAGTTGATATCTATGATTTCCTTCTACAATCTATTGCTTGCATTCACCATTTTCATACAGAAACTTTAAGCACTTGAGGTTCTTTACCTGGTAGACTGGCCCAAACCTTTGTTCTCCAAGGTAAGGAGTCCTCAACTGTTCCTCTATTTTTAAAGATGCTATGGCTTTCTAACTAATCTGTATTATTGAATATAATGTTACTGAAAAGTGCTCAGGAGACGTCTCTGAATTACAAACCTAACCCTCCTCGTCTCCAGTGAGAGCTGTGGCCCAGTTTCCCTCCTGCATTCAGGGTCAGTCCCTCCAGCCTGCAGAGTAACCTCTTTTTCTAGCCATTTGTTCAGTGGCAGAAGGAGCCCAAAGAGGCCAGGTGGCAGCCCCGATGTAGTGAGGACACCATTGTATCCCCTGGTGGAAACACTTCCTTTCAGGGTAGTAAGACTTTAAGACTAGCAGAGTTCGAGATTACCAGGACAAAAAGCAAAATTTGTTTTGGAAGTAGGTTCTTAGGTATAGTCGTGGACACCAAAAGTACTCCTTGAAAGAGAAAGAATTGGATAAAAGGAGTTAACCATAATTCAAAATTTCTGATTTGTTTAAGACATTTATTTATTAAAATAAGAAGAGACAAGCCACTGACTGGGGGGAAATATTTGCATTTTCCTGATTTTTAATTACCAATAAGGTAGAACACTTTCCACGTACTTTTTGGCCATTTATGGTTTTCCTTTTGTATCTGCTAGTCTTTGAATAGGGTTTTAATCTTTTTAGTACTGAACTGTAGTTATTTATGTATTCTGAATGTGTGTCCTTTGTCAGAGATGTGTGTTATGAATTTATTTCTTAATCTGAGGTTTTTCTATTTATTTTTTAAAGATGTATTTTTGGCAAGCAAAAGTCTTCAATTTTGATAAAAACCAATTTATAATTATTGTGCTGCAGCTAGTGCCTTTTGTATTCCCTCTAAATAAGCTTTACTTCCACTGAATTTATAAATATATTTCTCTGTTTCTTCTAGAAATGACACAGTTGTGGTTTTAATGTTTAGGTTTAAGATCTCGCCTTTGGAGAATTTTATGTTGGAAGTGACATGATTGGGTCTATATCTTAAATGGACCACCCAACAAGGTTGTTGTGTTAAGATACTATAAGGGTTGAGAATAGAAAGAAAGTGACCAGTTAGGAGGCTACTAACACATCTCGTGAGAAATTTTGTTGGACCTGAAAAAATAAATTTGGGGTTAGTAGGAGATATGGTGAGTTGAGGTTGAACTTTGGAATTATTTTTTTAAATAAATTTTGAGACAGATAGGCGGGGGTGCAGTAGAAAGACAGGAGTAAAGATGATGGCTTTTATTTTCCTATTAAACTGGAAGGATGAGATTGCTATTTTACTATGGATCGTGGGTTTGGGAGGAGCAGGTTGACCAGGTGGAAGAGGAATCAGTTCTGAACATATTGTTAGAGATGTGTACTAGGGAGTTGAACATTAGAATCTTGAGTTCAGGCTGGAGCTGTACATGAAGAGTTCCTAGAATTCGTCTTCTTTTTATGGCCAACATATTGGAAGTTCTTACCTACAGAACAGATATAATGCAAAAGAGAGATAAACCAGCTCTGGGCTCTAGTATACTCCAATGTTAAGAAGTTAGAAGAAGAAACTATTGCAAAGGAGACTGAAGATACTTAATAAATGATGAGAAAATAGGAAAGTCAAGAAGGTATCATATCTTAGAATTTAAATAAAAAAGTCTTTCTAAAAAGGAATGTGGTAATAAATGTTAGTGAAAGATCAAGTAAGGTCATAATGAGAACTGACCATCAGGATTGGCCACATGGACATCATAGATGGCCTTGATAAGAGCAGTTTTTGTGGATTAGTATCTAATATAAAGGAGGAAACCAAAAATAAAAAATAAAAAAGTGGAGTATTATTAGAAAAGTGAAGTCCCAATAAGATTCAATAATAGTTGTTGGGAATTGGAGAGTATGAAAGCTGTATGGACAACATATTGTCAGAGACTTTAAGTTTTCAGAATTAAAATAATTCTGGGTCACGATGACTTTTAGAGTGTGGCAGAGCTGAAGGACTTTGGAGCTGAGGAGGTTAACTGGCCATGGAGCCCAGTCTGAATGGGTTATGCACATAGGCATGGATGTTGCCCAGGGAAAGGCAAGACTGGAGAAAGAACAAGCTCTAAACCTAGCAAACCAAAACGTGTTCCCAGTGTGGACTGAAGGCTAAGTAAGAGTACCACTTTCTACTATGAATGGGACTATGATACACTATTTAATCCCAGCCAAAATATATCTCATCACTTTTTTTCCCCTTCTTATTATCAGAATGGAACATGTAAGGAATAAAACAGCTGCTTAGAATTTTAGGGATTTACCCAAAAGAACAAATGTGTCCTGTAGTGTGGGCTCTGCCATGCCATTCCTCAATGGGTTGAGCAGAGTGATTCATGGTATGAATCACCCATGACATCTGTCACACTGGGTCTCTAAAGCTGGTGTGGGTTTACATGGACACTGACCTTGCTTTTTAGGTACCTGGGTGTAGGCGTGTGTATGCGTGTGTGTGTTTGTGGTCATAGTATCATAAATTAAAGAGTTTGAACTTTTCAATATTTGGGAGAAGAGGACTTGTCAGAGGAGACAGAGTGCTCAAATTTGACCTTTTTTTTTTTTGGTCTTTTATGGAAAAGAGATATTAATACAACCCAACTCCTGAGCTATCTCTGTACTTTTACTGAGACCCACAGCACTATTTAAAGTGGTTGAATGTTTATGATTTAAAACAATTTTGTAAACTATGATTCTAATCATTGTCATTGTTAAAGGACAGCCATACCTGTGTAAAAATTAGACTATAATGTCTATTTGTTAGTAAAAAATATATATATAAATAAAATAAAACAAAAATAAAATACACCTCATTTACTTTGTGTTGAAAATATATTTCAGTTCCCTAGGCACAGGAATTCAAATCCTTTAGAATCCCAAAGAAACACCCAGAGTTATCTGGGACCATAGCACGTCACATCAAAGGCACAGATGATTAAGGTCAGGTGCTTAAATGAGAATTGCTAACACAACTGAAATGAAAGCCACTGTGTCTTTGAAATGAGATTGGATCAGGATTTGAGTGTGGACTCTCCCACAGATTTGCCCTGAAAACTTGGGCTAACATATGTCTCCCCAGGGATTCTATATCATTTTTTGTAAATGTAGAGATAATACTGTTAAATTGAGATAATCACAATAATTATGTGAATGAGCATAAGTGATATCCTCTGATTGAGGCTCAGTAAGTTTTGAGTTCATTCCCTTCTTCTCATCTTCACTTCACTAGCAGGAGCAAAGCCTATCTGAGAGGCAGAAACTGCCACAAAACCCCAAAAGATAATGCATTATAAAAGACTGAAAATTATAAACTCCATCCTTTTAGAATCTTAATTAATAATACCTAAGCCCTTATGAGACCGAGTTTGGGTTCAGACCTACCTTCACATTTTATTGAATGTGTGACTTTTGGCAATTAATGTCAATAGCTTCTGTTTCCTCCTTTTTATAATGGGATAATTGTCCCAATCTCAGATGGTGGCCAATGAAAAATTTCAATATGAGAATGTACATAAGGTGCTCAGCTCAGACCCTATCATGTGATAGCGGGTATTCAAAAGCTGTCAGCTGGAAGGGTTGCCTTTTTAACAGTCTTGGCTCTGATCGACTTCTATCCTTTCTATAAGAAGTGCCAGGGAAAATACCAGGTGGGAGAAACCTATAGTGTCCCGCTGGTAACAGAGGAGACATCCAAAGTCCTTAATCCCATTTGAAGCACCCATCACCTGCCCTTCATCTTCCCTGGAGAGATTTCATACTTGGTATGCAGTATTATCCCTCCAGGGAGAGCACAAACATCACCATCACTGGTGGCTGTAGGGAGGAGGTCTCTGAGAGATGTACACACACACACACACACACACACACGCGCACACACACACACACTCACCAGCTCACAAATCCAGGGCAGAGCACCCATCCACCCCTTCAAAGATGAAAACTTTTCCCCCTAAATTTGGCCTAGCTAATTCTGATTAAATTTCTGTGTTCCAGAACAATTAATGGTACAGATAAATCTCAGTAACTATAAAGCAATAAAGGGCACCTCCAGATGAAGGGGAAAAGACCCAACCCTGGAGGATCAGTGATGGAGGTGTTCAGAATCGGGGTGCCTGGACATAGTTTCGCTTCCCTCTTGCCCCCACAGATCTGAAATTCTACAGATGTATAAATCAAAGGGTGACGGTCTTGTTGGGCTTTAGCAAGAAGTTTCTTGTTGTGGTTTTGTTTAATTTTTAAGATAAAATAGTACATGTACACATGTATATGTGCATGTATTTGTGTGTTGCTAATGAAAGGTGGTTTCAGACTCACCTTGAAAGCTTTGCTAAAATAAATAGAGCTAACCTTTCCTTTGTCAGTTCCTAATGTGCCAAGGTTCTGTTCAATAATTTTATTATAAAGTTTGGACATACATCTTTATCAAAATAAAGAGTCCCTGCTAATTCTGAGACTCCCTTCCAGCTGGGAGAAGCAGTAACAGAATATTAGCAAATCCATATCTATCTATCCAATCCACTGTTTAGAAGTAGAAAGTTTAATGCAGAACTTCCATGCAGGGAAGGGGCATTCAATCCTCAAGGGGTATCCATGCTCCCCATTAATATTTGTCTTCTGAAGCTACTCAGGATCCTCTTTCCTTTTCTTTCTTTCCCTGCTTTGCTTTGATCCTCCTTCTGTTTTTATTTATTTCTTTTTGCCTCTTCTCTCCTTTCTATTAGCCCCTGTGGACACTTACAGGGTCAGCCAGACTCACACTGAGGGGGTTTCTATTTGCCACACCTAATTTGACGCCCTCCTACCACAGACCCTCTGGAACCTTTCATTGTCCCTTCCTCATGATTCTCATTGGCTGCCCGGGTCTCCCATGGTGGGTCAGGAAAAGGGTTCATCTAAGTCTTCCCTCTCTTTGGGTGGTGGACACACTGTCCTGCCTGGGCTCTTCTGCCCATCTTCTTGCTTTCCTCATGTGCTGATCTCTACCATCTTGGATGCTCCTGATTCCCGAGGTGCCACCGTAGAGAGCAGAGCTTCTCAGACTTAAGTTGGCTTCAGAATCCTTTGGAGGGCTGTTTGGAACAAACCACTAAGCTTCCCCCTCCCTGAAGTTTGTGATTTGTAAAACTAAGAATTCAAGAATGTGTTTTTCTAACAAGTTTCCAGGTTACTCAAAGGCTGCTGGCCCAAGGATCACACTTTGAGAACCACTGGTGGGGGAAGAAAGATGGGCTTAGGGAGAAAACTCTTATGGCTTCCATATCTTCCATATCTGATCAGCTGGGAGACCCTTTGAGGGTTTTCTCCTCTGTAAAAGTATGTCAATAACAACAGAGAACAAATATTTTAAGGTTTAAATGAGATTTGTTTCTGGCCTTTTCTATTGGAAGCAGAATTTGACTCAGTTGGGTCAGAAACATTGAGCCCCCCCCCCCCAGCCCGCTATTCATTACTAGCCATGCAGGTGTCACTGGCCACCAAGAACCGTGTGTCATGTGGTGATGGTGGGGGTGTGATGTTGGCTCAGATGGGTAACCATTTAAACGCTCGGGATTCCTTTACCTTTCCTCACACTTAGGTTCTCTAGGAACATATAGTCTAAGTGGAGAAGGGAGTTCTCACTCCCCTTCCTTACGCCTCTCAATCTGAAATCCTGTAGCTAATTCCAGGGGCTTATTTTGTCCTTGTGGTATGTGCAGGGCCTGCATTCCTATGCCCAAATGAGAGTGCATCTGATGGGTAGGAAGTGGATGTGGGAGAGATGAGTTCTGTTGAAAGCTTTCCCACTGACTCATGGAGGCCTCTTAGGGAAATGCTTAATTTCTCTGGGCCTTGGGCCTCAGCCTATTAAAACGTCAGACAGCCACTTCTCAACAGGGTACTTCTGAGGACAGAGAAATGGAGATTCATGTTGTAATACCAACTACGATATCTAGAGAGGTACATTCTTTATTGTTATTATTATTTTTTAATTTTTTAAATTAATTAATTCTTTATCCACTTACTTGTAAGTGTTGTAAAATGCTTCTGTCCGGTTAAGGAGGTCAGAACCTCAAGACCCCAACCTGATCTCTGAGAAGGTATGAAGTTTGCAAACAGTGGAGTAAATTAGAATTCTTACGTACTTCTGCTGGATCAGCATTCCCCTCCTCCCTGAGATGTGGGTAAGCAGAAAGGGAGTGCAGGAGGGCCGTGGTCCAAGAGCCTGAATATAAGAAATCTGAGCCTGGTTCTGTCACCACCTTGAGACTTCAGTGCAGAGCAAGCCCCACTCCAGGTTGAAAGCCCTGATGATATCTAACACCTTGTCCAGCTCTTTGACACTCCAAGATTCTATCATTCTGAATTGTGCAGTCCCTTACAATATGGCAGAAAATTCAAGTTCATAAATAGAGACTAGCCCTTGGTTCCCACTAAGACAGCCTCACTTTAGCTGCACTGTGTCCTCCACCTTCCCACAGACAGGCTGCGGTGCATAAGCTATTCACTAGTTTGGGCTAAGGATAAGCTGGAGTTGGAAACACACACACACACACACACACCAAAAAACAAGGTCTCCACCTTCAAAGCACTTACCTTTGGGCAAAAGAAATAGGCCTATGGAGAATGGTAGCACAAGAGCACTGTTAAGCCCCCTAAGAATTTGGAAGACTTCCAAATAAGGGGAAAAAAACTTTAGGGAATAAAATCAATAAATAGAAATGCCACATTGACCCTCTTGTCAGGTACCCAGTTGGTTGCTTTACATACAAAATGTACTGAACAAAATTGTATTTATCCTGCTAAAATAATTAATTGGGAGACATTATGCTTGTGATGACTTCAATACCTTGGGTTCCCACTTGAGCAAATGAAAACTAACTCCATGTAAATAGAAAAATAAAATTTAAATTTAACCAAGCAGAAACCACCAAGTAACCTCAAACTTGAGAAAAGCAATGAGAAATCACCAACCTCTAACTAGGGACTTTCCACCATAACCAGTCCAATTTTTTTTTTCTTATTTTTGTACCAAGGATTGAACCCAGTGCACTTAAAGCACTAAGCAACATTCCCCAGCCCTTTTTATTTTGAGATAAGTTCTTTACTAAGTTGCTTAGGGCCTCATTAAGTGGCTGAGGCTAACTAAGAACTCAAGATCTTCCTATCTCAGCCTCCAGAGGCACGGGAATTACAGACGTGCACCACCATTCCTGGCTATAATATTTTTGTGTTCCTTCTGTGAACACCTTGGAAAAGTTTTCCCTCCTGCCTCTTCAGTGCAGCATTAAGCCATTTGTGATCTAGTGCTGCCTGGATCAATAACGGCCAAGTGTTCCAAATAAACTCCTTAAAATTTAACATGAACTTAAGTTTATCTTTTAAAAATCCTTACGTTAATCTTATGAGGTGGATGTTATTTTTCACAATTTAAAGAATAGCTAAAGCAATCCTTAGCAGGAAGAGTGAAGCAGGTGGCGTCACTGTATCAGACCTTAAACCATACTACAGAGCAATAGTAACAAAAATATCATGGTATTGGCACCAAAACAGACTAGTAGACCAATGGTTCAGAATAGAGGACACAGAGACTAACCCACAAAATTACAATTATATTATACAAAGGTGCCAAAAACATGCACTGGAGAAAAGATAGTCCCTTCAACAAATGGTGCTGGGAAAACTGGAAATCCATATGCAACAAAATGAGATTAAACCCCTACCTCTCACCTTGCACAAAACTTAACTCAAAATGGATCAAGGACCTAGGAATTAAACCAGAGACTCTGCGTCTAATAGAAGAAAAAGTAGGCCCTAATCTTCATCATGTGGGATTAGGCCCCAACTTCCTTAATAAGACTCCTATAGCACAAGAATTAAAAACAAGAATCAATAAATGGGATGGAATCAAACTAAAAAGTTTTTTTTCCTCAGCAAAAGAAACAATCTGTGAGGTGAACAGAGAGCCCACACTCTAGGAGCAAATTTGTACCCCTCATACATCAGATAGAGCACTAATCTCTAGGCTATATAAAGAACTCAAAAAGCTAAGCACCAAAACAAAACAAAACAAAAAAACCAAATAACCCAATCAACAAATGGGCCAAGGACCTGAACAGACACTTCTCAGAAGAGGACATATAATCAATCAACAAATATATGAAAAAATGCTCATCATCTCTAGCAATTAGAGAAATGCAAATCAAAACTACTTTAAGATATCATCTCACTCCAGTCAGAATGGAAGCTATTATGAAGACAAACAACAATAAGTGTTGGTGAGGATGTGGGGAAAAAGGCACACTCATACATTGCTGGTGGGACTGCAAATTGGTACAGCCAATATGAAAAGCAGTATGGAGATTCCTTGGAAATCTGGGAATGGAACCAACATTTGACCCAGCTATCCATCTCCTCAGATTATACTCAAAGGACTTAAAAACAGCATACTACAGGGACACAGCCACATCAATGTTTACAGCAGTACAATTCACAAGAGCTAAACTGTGGAGCCAACCTAGATGCCCTTCAGTGGATGAATGGATAAAAAAAATGTGGCATATATACACAATGGACTTTTACTCAGCATTAAAAAAGAATAAAATCATGGCATTTGCAGGTAAATGGATGGCACTGGAGAAGATAATGCTAAGTGAAGTTAACCAATCCCAAAAAAACAAATGTTGAATGTTTTTTTCTAATATAAGGAGGCTGACTCATAGTGGGGTAGGGAGGGGGAGCATGGGAGGATTAGAGGAATTCTAGACAGGGAAAGAGGGTGGGAGGGAAAGGGAGAGGGCAGGGGATTAGCAAGGATGGTGGAATGTGATGGAAATCACTATCCAAAGTACATGTATGAAGACTCGAATTGGGTGTCAACATACTTTATATATAAACATACATGAAAAATTATGGTATATATATATATATATAATAAGAATTGTAATGCAAAAAAACCCAAAATACCTGTATAAAGGCATGAATTGGCATGAACATACTCTATATACAAAGATATAAAAATTGTACTCTATTTGTATAATAAGAATTGTAATGCATTCTGCTGTCGTATATTTAAAAAAAATAAAATCAATAAAAGATTTTAAGAAAAATCATACATTAAGAAGTAAATTTTCTCATGTTTAAAGAGTTTGTATGTGTGAGATCAGTCCTCAGCCCAGGTGTATGGACCCATCTAACTTCCCTCTCCAAGATGTTAAACCTGACCTTGACTTTAAAGATCACTAAGATTTCCCCTATCAGAGAAAGAGCAGGTAGAGAGAACTAAAAGAACATTAACAGGAGGCTGTGATTGGACTTGTGACTACTGTGTAAGGACAGATGTAGGTACTGTGAGATGAAGGGGTCAGGCAGGTGACCCCAAGTGCCATGTGTGTTCTTCCAGACAATTGTGCTTTAGACAGCACAGAGTTGTGGAAACAACAACCTGATCTGATTTTTGCACTTTAAAGTTGCTCTTTGATAACCTGGGAAAATCTAAATTGAATAAGAATGAGATCGTGTTCATTCACTTACTCATTTTCAGACTGCTTAAATGATCCTGGGGAGAGGAGACTAGTGAGGATATGATGGCAGTAGCTGAAAAGGGAGATTTTCTTGCCTTGAGCCAAGTTCTTGCCCCACCATCTGCTACATTTCAATCCAGGAAAGCCTATGGAACATATATTTGGAACTCTGAGAGCTATCAGGAGATCTGAACTTATTTCTTATGCGTAAGATCTTTGGGATCACAGTTTAGGCATTAATTTACACTATCTCAGAAGGTTTGGAAACTCCGACAAAGATGTTTCAGAAACAGAACTGTCATCAAATCAAAGGATTCTGATCTCCTTTGAGAAGAGGGAAACTTGATTCAAGTGTCTCTGGACATTCCCAAATATATAACCTTGAAATAAAAGAAAGAGCTGTTGCTGCCTAACCAGATCTTTAATGCTAGTTTTCTCAAGAAAAAAAGAGCAGGGCTCACAGATATCAACTGTGCTTGCCTGAAAGGAGAAAAGAAGCAGATGCCTCAAATACTGGTATTTTTAGACTGTGTAGTCTGAGTCATGGTGCTCAAGACTGTTTTGGCCACAGAAGCCCTCAGAGAGGATGGGGCTTAAGTCCAGGCAGCCCACAGTGGACAGATGAAAGCTAGAGGGATGATGCCTGGAGGGTGATGGCAGAGCAGTGACTTCATTGTGCCATAGATAAGCCAGGGACCCACCTGACAGCCCTCAGGAACCCAGATGGAATCCAAGAGGATGTGGAGTAAGTGAGATGGACACACCCACTCCTTAGTAGCCTCAGTGACTCTAAAAGTGAGCAGAAAATAGGAACAATTAATGTTTCCTTTTCATTCTGAAAACCAAGTGACTGGCTCCATCTTCACTTCCATCAAAGAATTTTCTAATTTAACTCCTACCCAATACTTATTTTTTTCTTCCATTCCTTAGAAGGGCAACATAGATAATGCACAACTCACTACGACTGAGAAGAGTTACACTGTTCTGTCCTGTCCTCTGCCACTCATTCAGTCTCTGCACGCCATTTGCTCTGTCTCTTTATTCTGAAGAGGAGGAAGCCATGAAATGATGGTGTTGGAAGAGTGGCCTCCCTTTACGAATCCTTCCAGTTATAACAATGTCTTCTTTGTGTCTGTCTCCAGCCTCCCTCTCCTCGCTTCACTTGTTTTCATCTTTTCCCCCTTTCTCTGTTTTTTCTTGCTTATAAAATCTTTCTCTTGTGAGTAATGTTCATATGCCTATGAATACAGTTGGTTCTTTGTCATCTGTGATAATGAAAGATGGATCATGTGGATAACCCCAAACTGCAAGCACTGTTCATGTACATGACGGAGGAACATTCCAGTCTGACTAACACTCTAATATTTGGTTTGGTCTGAACTCACCAACTATCCATTAGCTACTTAAAGGAATGGAAATAGAAAGACTAACGAGGAAGTCCTGTGGAAGAACAGAAATGGAGGTTAGGATTTGCATATCCAGTCTCCTCCACCAAGAAATAACTTGTTTGTAGAGGAGATTTTGGTGGGTCTGTATGATTAACACTACAAGAGATAATATATGGAACATGCCCAGGGATGGGATGGAGGTTGTAGGAAGGAAAGGTGGCTACTTGCTGAATATTTTAGGAAACTAAGTCTCAGGACCAAGTAGGGTCATAGGTCTTGATTGTAATGTGGTTCACCCACCCAGTACAAGGGAAGACCTTTTTAGGCTCTGCTGTCACTTTGATTCACCCCATGGGTGGCACTACACTGAGGAGCATTATACTCCTTGGACATTTACCATATAAGATTAGACCCCACAGAAAGTCATGGGTCACAAAGTTCTGCATGTTATTTTAGTTTAGGTCAACTAAACTAAAATAACTAAACTATCAACTTTGATTTCTCTTTTATTATAAAGATAATCTCTTCCTTATATATTTGGGAAATACAATAAAAGTATGAAGAAGAAAATGTAGACTACCTATACTCTAACAGCCAGTTATTAATGTTTTAGTTTTTTATTTTTATTACCTTTTCTAAGTACACAGATAGATGAGAGAGAGAATAGATGTTACTATATCTAATTTTATATCTTGTTGTCTGGAGCAATCTGGTATACCTTTTCATGTCATTTTGGTTTGTTTTTTTCTGTTTTATATTCATGACTCTATAACATCAAATTTTACCCATGTCCTAAAATTAAGCATTTCTTTATTATTAAAACATTATTTACAATCTTGTCCTTAATTTATATTATGGCAATAAAAACTCTTTTACATGAATATTTTCTGAATTGTTGAGTTTTTCCTTAGCAGAGATCCCTTAAAAAAATGAAATTCATGGTGTTTTAGTTAGTTTTTTCATAGCTCTGACCAAAAGACCTGACAAGAACAATTTAAGAGAAGGAGAAGTTTATTGTGCTGTTGGTTTTAGAGGACTTAGTTCATAGGCAGCTGACCACATGGCTATGGACCCAATGTGAGGCAAAACATCACCACAGAAGGGCATGGTACAGGAAAGCAGCTCAGGACAAGATCACCAGGAAGTGGAGAAAGGTCCACTCACCAGGGACAAAATATGAACCCCAAAGGCACACCGGCAAGCACCTGTCTCTTCAGCCATACCCTACCTGCCTATAGTTAACACCCAGTTAATGCATATTAATAGATTTAATCCTTTGATTAGGCCATAATCTAATCATTTCGTCTCTGAAAATTCTTGCATTGTCTCACCCATGACCTTCTAGGGGACACCACATGTTCAAATCATAATAGTGGGTAAAAGAGTACACAGACTTTTCATGCTCTTGAATAAATTCTCAAATAGTTTTTTTAGATAGATGGTAACAATTATACTTCTACTGAAGTAGCATATTTTTGACAACAGTAAAGGCTATCATGTTTTATGTTTGAAACTTTCATAGGAAAAAAAAGAAAAAGGAAAAAAGTTACAACTTGATGTTTTAATTAAGATTTCCCTTAATTTATTTTGTGTAGTTGAACATGTTTATATGCTTCTAGAACACTGTTTATGATCTTTGTTAATTTTTCTCTCCTGATGAGGTAATCTTATTTATGTCTTTGAGATATTCATACAAACTATACTTATTTATATATACACATACATGCATACACATTAATACGTTGCTGTCTCTGCTGCAAATTTTTTTCCTCCATTCGATTTTTATCTTTTAATTTTGTTGATGATTTTAATACTCAAAACTTTTAACTTACTTGTTTTCACATCTTTGCTTTTACTTTGTGATTTCTTCCATGATTTTATGTTTATAAATCCTTCTCTACTTTGAAGAATGGAGGGCTTTACTCATACTTTTAGTTTCTTTCAACTTTATAATTCATCTTTTGTTTATTTTACATGTAAACAAAATACTTTTATGTAAAATATTTAAGTGGAGAATAATTCACTTATTTAGCAAATATTTAAGGGGAGATCATTCTCCAACCTATTTGTTGGCTAATCCATTTGTTTATGATGTTTACCTTTGCATATATTAAATTCTTGTGCACACTAGATGCTTTAGCACATAACCTAGACTTCCACTGAGGAAGGAAGAACCAATTCTTCCAACTGCCTGAAGACAGCTCTTGGTTCCCAGCTCTTTCAGGGTTGCCTCAACACACACACACACACACACACACACACCAAAAAAAAAAAAAAACTGGCTTTCAGAGTTGTTAGGAAAGTGGCACAGGACTTAATCACTCAAAACACACCAAAGCTAAGCAGAAGCAAGTCTATTGTCAGGAATGTGACAGACTGCCTCTGTGCAGAGAGAACAGCCTCAGACTTCCTCTGAAGCAAACTTTTGTAAGTCAGAGCCTGTGTTATGCATGGGAGTGGGCTTAGCCCTTGCTATTGCAGGTGGAGAGCAAGCTTCAAAACCTCAAGAACCACAAAGGGGAGGGAACAGGAGGAGCAGGCACATTGCCACCAGCTCCTGGAACTGGTAGGCCCTGTACATACTCAAAAGTAGTCTAACATCTGTGAGCACTGTGGTCAGGGTGCAGATGGGTGGAGGTGTCAGGCTCTGGGTGAGTGGGCTCTTGCAGGAGGGGGGAAGGGAAGGGGGAGCAGGGTAAGGTGTCTAAGCAGAAATGGGGTCAGCTTGACTTAACTTCTAAATTAACCCATAGTTTTGTTTTGTTTTTTTTTTTTTTAACAGATTAACAAGGGTCATATCTCCTTCTGGAGGCAGCTTTCATCCAGCAAGTGGTCCCTGTGGGAACAGAAAGGCCAGCTAGGACCTCAGTGCCATTTGTCTGTGTGGCTAAAGTCTTTTCTGGGACTGAATGACCCACAGCTCATCTTTTCCCTATGCTCAGTTTCACTTCTGCGGTTTCCTTCCATGCTGACCCAAGAGCACCCCTTAAAGAATGTCCTGCAAGCCAATCTCCATCTCAGAGCTGGTTTCCTGGAAACACAGCCTGTGACCTACATACATACAGGTCCACAATCTGCAGCCTTCAATTCTAAAATTAGTAAATTTCTGAAAACTGAAAGACATACTTCCGGTGGGTTTGGTGACAACATTCAAAATATGACCCGAATCAGCAGGAGGATGGTTTTGATTGTACTCAGTTTCATTATATAAATAGTAAAGTGATGAAAGAACACTGATCCAGACCCCGTATGTCTATGGCATATTATGTTCATATTTAGGATATGACCAAATTACCTTTTTAAAATTCAAATTTTAAATTCCAAAGCACATCTAGCCCCCAATAATTTAAGACAAAGGACTGTAGGACTATGTAGGTTTGTATTCTGAAATTCATCTTTATGCATTTACTATTTAATGGCAATATCACTATTAAGCATTTTGAAATTTCACAAATTAGTCTCTCCATAGCAATGACATCCTTTGGCAAAATGCTTTTTGTTTTTGTTTCAGAATCCTTTCATCAAGTTATCCTCCCTAATTGAGATATTCATTGAAATAATATTAAGCATAAATATTAATATAGCAATCATTAATATCTTTAAAGTATTTAACTATCCCATCTAAGAACATGATAAGTCTATTCCTTTGATCATGTTTACTTTTATATCTCTAGGCAAATTTTGAAATTCCTTTAGATAAGCTCCACATATATTTTATTAGGGTTATTGCAATGACCTAGCTTTTGATTGTTATTCCGAAAGAACCTAAACAATTTTTTTCCCATTAATTTTCCTAATTGGTTATTCCTTGGTCATAGAAAAAATAATAATTCTTTTACAACTTTACTTTTTACTGTCTCCCTTTCTGAAATCACATTAATTCTAAGAGCTTTTCAGTTGTGTTTTCTTGAATTTTCCTTGTATTTAATTATGTCATTTGCAAATAATGATAGTTTTGTTCCCTCTTAAAATATTCATGCTTCCTTTTCCATTTTATACTACATTGTGCTGCTGTGACAGTATATTCATAAGAGAGTTAAATAATGATGGCAGCAGCAGGATTCCTGGTCAAGTTCCCAATTTTAATTGGGATTGTCCCTGGTTGCTTCACCATGAAGCACAATGCTGGCTGGTATTCTGTGATACTTAATCATCTACATGACAGTAGAGGGGGTTGAGAGAGAAGAGGGGAGGGGAGGGGAGGGGAGGGGAGGGGGGATAGTAGAGGATAGGAAAGGCAGCAGAACACAACAGACACTAGTATGGCAATATGTAAATCAATGGATGTGTAACTGATGTGATTCTGCAATCTGTATATGGGGTAAAAATGGGAGTTCATAACCCACTTGAATCAAAGTGTGAAATATGATATATCAAGAAATTTGTAATGTTTTGAACAACCAACAATAAAAAATTAAAAAAAATATTCTGTTTTTTGTTTTCTAATAGTTTCTTTTTCATGTGTAAGAAATATGTTGCATTGCATTCTGTATTTTTGACATCTGTTGAAATTACCATGTATTTGTCTCTTTTGAAATATTGCTATGATGTAATATATTAGTAGATACCCTAACATGAAGCCATTCTTGAAATTTAGGATAAACTGTATTTCCTTGTCATGTGTGAGTTTCATTGACGCTTTCAGAAATATGGATTTTCACATACAGATTTACACTTGAGAACAGATGCATCAACAGGGGAACAATTTACAAATAAAGATGGCACAATCTGGAAGCTATGACAGAAGAAAGGGAAACATAAATTTGGTTATCAAATAATTTTCATTTTCTAATAAGAAATGCTCCATGCTGAAAAGACAAATAGAAATGACAAACAGCCAACTGACAAAAGATCAATTCCATACTCTGCAAAGTGTTCAAGCAATCAATTATGAAAAGAGAAACAATCCAATAGTGATAGGAACAGGGTTATAAACAGGCAGTTTACAGAAAAATACTATAAATGGACAATATAACTTGACACAATGCCCAGCCTCTTTGATAATTAAAGAAATACAATTCAAAACTATAATAGATATGATTTATATCTAGCAAAAATAGCAAAAATTTCAGACATTTGATAATGATAACAGTCCTGGAAAGCATGTGGAGAATGAGCATTCAGGCTCCTTTTTATTTCTAGAGAAGTTTTTGGCAATATTTATCAATTAAAAATCTATGTCCATTAGATCCAGCAATTCTGCTGCTAAGAATTTACCTTACAGATTCATTCACGAATATACAGAGAAAATACAAGAGTAAACCAAGACAACAAATATCTGCACCAAGAAGAAGACCGAATTAATTATGACATACACATTTGATGGAATAGTGTGTCATCATTGAAAAAAATAGATACATAGATCTGTGTGCATTGATACGAAGAATTTCAAATATAAACTATTAAATGAAGTAGAGAAAACTGCAGAGTAGTAAGTATATTCTGACCCCTTTTGTAAATATATATTGATTGATAAGATAGGTGTTGGTACATGCTTTTTTGTTTTGTTTTGTTTTACATACCACAATATTACCTTAGGAGATGGGACTTGGATAAGACAATGAGGAAGGAGAGGTCAAGGGCATTTTTCATTGTGTTCTCTGTAGCATTTGAATCTTCTCATGTTACCTCTATGAAAAGGTACAGTAAAGGTTTTGAGATTTAAAAACAAATTGTTTCTCCTATATGCTTTTAGACATTATACTGATAATAGGAATTTAAAATCATAGTTTTGCCCATCCCTAATGATTTGGATCCAAAAGAAAAGGTATGGGACCCAGGAATCTGAATTTTTACAATATCCCTAGAAAATGTAATGAGGGTGGCTAAGAAACACACAGGTATACTCTCTGACTTTGCTCATTCAAATATTAATACCAAGGTTAACCTAGCATAATAAATGTGGCATCAGAATTATCAATGTCTTGACAACTTGGAAAAAATAACACAAAAGGAGTCTTTATGGGAATATTTTTTGATAACTTATTCTTTTTCTTCAACATCTAGCTTTCAATTCAGTCTTTTACTAATTTTAGTCAAATTTAGTCAGTTATTTCAGTCCAAGTTGCCCAGATTTTCAAACTTAATGTCATAGGGTTACACAAAGAAATCTCTGATAATTTTGTTGTCTACAATGTCTGTTTTATAACCTCTTTCCTATTTCTGTTTTATTTATTAGCACTCTCTCATTTTCCTCAATTACCCTCAATCTATTCTATAAGTACTTTTTAAAAAACTGGCCCTAGAACATTTTAGTTAATACTAATTATTCTGTTTCTATTCTCTAATTTTTTAATATCTACTTTTTTCCTTATTCTTTCCCTGCTGTTCTAAGTACTTTTTATATTGATTTTTGTAACTTGAAACAGTCATCTTCAATCTTTTCTACTTAATCATAAAAATATATAAAGTACTAAATTTTATTGTGAATATCATTCTAGCCCTACATCACAATTTAAAAAATAACTTTCTCAGTATTATTTTATGGTCTTTAATGATAATTTTAGTCTTCCTTTAGCTCAGAATTTATTTAAGAAATTTTAAGTGTCTATCATATAGTTGCATAAATGCTAATTATTTACATTCGATGGAAATCCAAAGTTGTCAGAAAATGTAATTATATTCCATTTCCATTATGAAATGTATTGGGTTTTTTGTATATTTAATTTGTATTTTTGTGACTATTGAAAAATTTATTTTATTTATTAATAGATATGTATTCATTAATTCTTAATATTTATTAGTTTCAATGTGTTAAATTATATTATCTGTCTTTTCCTTGATTTTTAGCTACCTAGTATTTCAAAGCATGAGAAAGGCATGGAAATTTCCCTAAGAGAATTTTACTTCTAGTCATTGCTGTGTCCTCTCTGTGCCCTTTTATTTTAAGTATAGTTTTGTTTCTCAGCTCTGTTTGAAAGGCTTTAGCTCATGAAATATATGCTTGGCCTTCCTTTCACTGCCTTGTTTTAATCATGTAATTATTTTGCAAATAATGTCAGTCAGTAAGGTGTAGACAGAAGTTTGCTCTAGTGACCAATTCTCTCATTTTTCCTTCTCCTGACTAAATGTCATCAGCTGGCTGGAGCTAGTGCAAGCACCTTGGAAGCATGAGGGAAGGACCAAGATCTGTAGATATCTGCCATCATTAGTTACTTGCCAGAACACCACAAGGAACCATCTACTTCTGAAATTATTGTTATAGAAGAAAGGTAGATCTCATTTGTTTAAGCTATTGTGAGTTGGCTATTGTCTGCTTGCCACTGAGTACATTCCTAATATATGTCTTTATTTATATGACAAAGTTTTCAAAAGCATATTTGAAACTACATATTTTTAAGTATAAAAATTAAGCATCCTACAATAACTCTTATGTAATAAGTTAGAGTGCTTTTAGCTCTTATTACTGCCATCCCATTTTTTAATATTTATACAAATTTTTGACATCAAAATTTATTTTGATTGAATTTTACATTATATTTTTCATGTCACTTTTGCATTTAATTTACAAATCACAATAATTTTAACCTAACATACTACTGTCAGTATTATCAGTTTACACTAAAGTTTTTTAATAGTTGGAGTGGTTCATTCTTGGGAGAGAGCTTTTAATTCATCTCTTGAACAGCTGTCATGTCTTCAGGCACTTTTCCTTAAAGACACGAGAATACTATTTCTTCAATATTTTTTTTATAATTAAAAATGCTATTACTTTAACTTTAAATATGAACATCATGTGAGACCACATCTTGCCTAACCATAGAATTTTTACTTTAAAATGTTTCATCAAAACCTCAGATTTTTCTAGTACTAGAATTAAAACCAGGGCCTCATGTATGAGAGGCAGCACTCTACCACCCAACTACATCTCCATCCCAACACTCCAGATTTTAAAAACTGTGTTATGAAGTTTTATGAGCCACACGATATATTTTTTCTTGTGAAAGTATATTTTTAATATTTTTTTAATCACAAGAACGTGATGTTCTATCAACCAACTTGCCGCAGCCCGGCTGGCTGGGCAAAATAAGCGGAGGGTGACGAACAACTTGTGTACGTTGATACAGCAGGAGTAGGAGCCGTTTATTGTAGGACAGGAGCAGTATTTATACATTCCACACAGCTTATCTAATTAGCATAAACTAGATACATCAGTCAACCAATAAGGAATTTCCACACTTAATGGCTCGGTTTTGTTACTTCTCAAACCACTCCCTCTGACATTTTGCCAGGCACCATCCAGACTTGTTTACGAACTTTAACATTCCCCTGGCAAAATGCCAGGTGTTATTTTGACTTGTTTACAGACTCTAACACCAACTTACCAAACTCCCTTGGACCACAACTCTCAACAAGTATAGTCATGGCAGTGGTGATGGTGAGGATGATGATTTTAGTTTGGGAAAGTTTTCTTCTACATATCTTTCTTTATTATTTATTTTAATTTGTTTCTTCTGAGTGTTTCTTGTCTGCAATTGGTTTTTGTTATCAGTGTTAATTTCCCTTCATTTAAAAAATCTGCTTTCTCAATACTCACAGAAAGGTGCGGTTTGTCCTCCACATCATTGATTTAATTTTGTCTAATATCCATTCTGCTACTTATTGCCGTTAAGATATATTTTAATTCTGCAATTACATTTTCAGGTTCCCAGAATTTTCTTCTCGTCATGTCAAATTCTTCCCAATCCCATTTGGCACTCCAGAGAGCCACTTCTATAGTGTCTCTCACCACTTGTTTCATAAACCATGGCTTCTCATATTTATTGAGAACACAGAGAACACCATCTGGTTTATTTTTCCTCATTTCTTTTTTCTCCATATGCTTTTTTTCCCCTTGGAAATAATTGACTGATAGAAATAGAAAAGTGGAATAAGGTCAATCAGATACAGATTTCTGGATGCAATCTTACCAGAAACCTGACTCATTTTTTACTAAGTGGGGGGAGATCAATGTTTCAAGGACTGCATGAACTTCAAATGCACCTGTATATGAGCTAAAATGTAAGTGAATAAGTTTGATTACTGGTACATTGTACCCAATATAAAATAGAGAAGTAATAGAGTAGAGTGGCTAGAAGTACAGGTTTGGAGATGACACAGATTTTTTTCCTCTTGTACTTTTTCAGAGTGTAACCTCAGAAATCCCATATCTGTGAGTCTCAGTTTTTTTCATGTACAAAATGGTACTATTATTATCTATGTCAGTGTGCTACTGGGAAAATTATATAATATGCTATACAGTATATGCATCATATCACTAATGTATGCAGAATATTGTTAATATAGAAACTAAGGGCAATTTTTTCATAAATAGCAACATTTTTGTAGTTGCACAATATTTTGTAAGACTTATTTTACTTTTTCTTTCTGTTTTTTTTTTTTTTTTAAATGGCCTCAACTATTTTTTTGGAGTACCTAATCACAAGGTTTCTAAATGAGTACCATGCTATTTTTTTAAAAAAATAGTGTTTTGCACATAAAAATGCATAATTATAGGACCATTACTAGTCATTGATAAGGTTGATAAAGATGACAAGAATACTGTGCCATTCAAAAAAGTACAATTCAATTTTGATATAATTTCACATATTGACAATACATTGCTCAAGAGTTTCATGGTCAAATCTTCACACACTAAAACAGACTAAAATAAAGTATTATCTAGAATTTGGTTTCATTTTTATCAAGAATTATTTTGCTATTGACATTTTGTGCCAATTTAAATTCACAGAATATTTTCAGTTGGGTACAAAAATTTAGGTGGACTATCATCTGGAGGGAAGAAAATGGAAAAGCAGAGCCCTGAGGATACTAAGGGAGAGCTGAGTGAGCACCACATCCTCTTACCTGACCAGCTCACAACATAAAGCTGACCCCAAGCTACAACCAAAGTTTGAATGCTTCTTTTCATGGAAAAATTAGGAATACCCTTAATGACTGCCTGCTTTGTGATTAAACTGATTCTTTTAAAAATTGGCAGAAAGTTTTTACATTGAAAAATCATAGATGGGTTTCCCATGGTTGCTGAGCTGAAGCTGGACGAGAATGGAGCAGGGAGGTTCCAATGCATTATGCTGCTGGGAGGTGCCTGGAGACAGCCGGGAGGTCCCTGTTCAGTTCCTGAAGCCACAGGTGCCTTCACCAATTGAGAGCAGCTGCAGAGGTACATCGAACCAAAACGGTTTCACTTCTGCTCAAGGGAGCCACCTACTGTGTCACTTCTACATTTTTCTAAATCAAATTCAGGTAAAAATAGACTTGACGCAGTTAGGGGCGGAGTTCAGGGGGCTATATTTTTAATCATCCATGAAAAAGTTTTAATGGACTTTTTTTTTTTAACTCTTAGAAAATAAAATGTCCCCATAACTTTAAGAAAAGAACACAGTGTCACAATTCTCAAATGATTTGACTGGATACATAAAATGCCAGAAGGCACTAGTAATTAAAAATGGAGCCGAGATAAAGAAATGGTATCTTTGGGACAGTGGTACAAATCAATACCCAGGGGAACAAGAGATGGAGGTCATCTAAAATGGCCACATACTTTTATTTCCTATTCAGAATCAGCTCTACCTATGAGGCCCTGCTATGCATCATTTATCCTGACACTTGGAAGGTGGCATAGTGTGTTTGAAGACCACCTTCCACACAGTTTGAAACTCCAAATTGGAGGCTCAGCCCAAATCAACCATCACAAACGACATGACTTTCAATTTATCTCTCTGAATCTCAGTTTAAGCATGTTAAATGTGAGTGCAATAGATTAAATCAGAAGCCTTAGAACCATTTGTTTAAATAGACATGATCAGAATTCAAGATTACAGTCAGTACTTTGTATCCATGGAATCCATATCCACAGATTCAATCCACCACAGATCAAAAATATTAAAAATTATTTCATCCATACTGAACAAGGACAGATGTTATCTTCTTGCCATTATTCCCTAAACAATACAGAATAACACTGGTTTACACAGCATTTACATAATACGCATTATTATAAGTAATCTAGAGGTGATTTAAAATATATGGAGATGATTTAAAATATATGAAAGGACCCTCAAGGCTCTGTAGGACTCAGTTTTCAGACCACAAAACAAATAATCCTTAGATATTCTCGAGCTCTAACATTCTATGATTCAAAATGGAATATGTTAAAACTAGTAACAACAAAAACTAGAGCCCTGGGGCTGGGGATATAGCTCAGTTGGTAGAGTGCTTGCCTCACATGCACAAGGCCCTGGGTGCTATCCCCAGCACCACAAAAACAAACAAACAAATCAAAACAAAAGAAATCTAGAACCCTGTGTCTCTGTCTATATAATATGCAAATAAGGTTCACCACTGTGGAGATTGGCGGAAATTGTGTCATTGAAAGAAGGTGAGAGAAAGAAAAAACAAAACAAACAAAAACAATGTTGGCTTTGCTCCAAGGAGTCAAACAGGAGATGGCTAATGCTTTTGGATCTTTGGCTGAACTCCAGCCACTCCTCTGAAGAATGCACATGGTAACATGGACCCCCCTCCTAATGAAAGAGATGGAGTGCACAAGAGAACTTTCAAAAATAAATGCTCTTCCTCTTGAACTCTGCAGGATTAATTTACACTATGAGACATTTCTGACACTAAAGAAAAAGAATACTTCACGGGAGCCCTTGGTCCTCCTAACAAGTTTGTTGCTTTGTGGACTAATGTAAATTGAACAGAGCTGTGCACTCAATCCACACTGGACCTGATAATACAAAAGAGGAACAGATGGGGACACAGTGTGCAACTTCATTTCTATTTCATGAAGGCAGCAGATTCCAAGAGCACCATGATCTACAGGGCAGGAGTGGCCACAGCCACTTCTCATTCTCCCTTCTTTAATTGTGGACTCCCAACCTCCTTTCTTCTCATCACACATCCAGTTTTAGGAAATGCAGAAGATTGTATAAGGGTTAACAACAGAAAGGGCCACTGACAGAAGCCCAAAGTGGTCATGTTTTGGGGCATGATTATTAAAGGGTTAGGGACATTTTTTTCTTAAAGCCTTATCTTCAACGATTTGGTTTCCATTCTTTTTGTTTTATCTATACTTGATATACAGCTATTTCCATATTTATAGTTGACATGCCTAGTTTCCCAAAATATTCAGGAAAACTATCAACCATCATTGATACTTCTTTGATAATGACAAGTATAATTTCTGTATTAGTTATCTATTATTTCACAACAAATTATCCCCCAAACTTAGTGACTTAAACAATAAGCATGAGTTTCTGTGGGTCAGAAACTTGGAAGCTGGGTAATTTTGCTTAAGGTCTCTCTTGGGGTTTCTGTCAAAATATCAACTGAGGTGTTGTCACTGAAGGCTCATCTGAAGTGGGAAAATCTGCTTCCAACATGGATCATGCATGGCTCACTCACATAGCTGTTGGCAAGAGGTTTCCATTCCACACTATGGTTGATGGGAGCCTCATTTACTGGCCATGTGAAGCTTCAATAGGGTTAATTGAGTCTCCTTACAACATGGCAGCTGGCATCTCTTAGAAAGGGGATCTGAGAGGAAGAGAGAGCAAGGAGGACATGTGCCTTTACAATCTGGTGTAATAATTCACACACCATCACTTCTAATATAATCTGTGCATCAGAAGTGAGTCATGAAAGTGAACTGGAGCTCAAGGTTGTTTGTTATAAAGCAAATAATCAATTTGTTTGTATATGTTTGAATCAGGCCCCATTTGTTTTAAGAAGGTATATCAAAAATTCATAGACATATTTTAAAACCACCATATCCATATTTAGAATAGCTCAAAATATGAAAATGGAAACTGTTAAAGCAAATATCTGCAAAAGTAGTAGCTCCAATGCCCAAAGGACTTTCTGCAGGTCTTGTTAGTTGACAGTGACACACTACATATAAATATTGGTTTACAGATCATTAATTACTTGACAATGAAATTGGAACCAGACGATCTTTAAGTGTTAGAAACTAGAAGTAATTACAGATATCTCTGTAATGATCTTGTCAACTAATTGGGGGAATGATTCAATTCATAGAGCTTTTCAGGAGCATACCTGAATTATACATAAAATGGTCTAAGAAATTCTTTTCTGTGACTAATTCAGGGAAGTTGAAAATTAAAGAGCAAAGCAAAAATGTTGCTGATAAGTATGGATGCTAATGAAGATGCTAATGCATGTAATATAGCTGATGAGGAGCACAACAAAGAAACTGAAGTGAATGCTGAGTTAACTACAGTCCTTTCTTCTTATGAATTATTTTTATGAATTTGCCAAATTTTACAATAAATTCTAGAAGAAAAGATATGGCAAAGATTGCACTATTTTTGTTGGGTGCATTGAGGTGAGAAGAGAGAGCTTGAAGCTTAATGTTAGTACATCAAAACCAAAAGTTAATTCTTGCCAAAGGTACATTTTTAAAAAATAGTCAAATTAGTTTGTTTGTTATAAAGCAAATAATCAATTTGTTTGTACATGTTTGTTTTCTTCATTTTCCAGCTGGTTATTTCAGATCACACAAATATAGCACCTCTTCTTGTCCCCTCAAAAAAAATGTAAAGGCTTTTTTGGCAGAGCTAAAGATATTTACACTTATGTAGTAAACTTTTTAAATTCCACTGATAAAGAGAGGCCTTTGTATGAACTTCTCCAGATAATTATTACGAATTTTTAAGAAGTGACTGAGTGTGATGGATTAAATAACCAAGAAAAAGTAAGGAATCCTGGCAGACATTCCCAATGCATCCAGCATTTATTTATCAATAGGAGCCATTCATTTTCCCCCTCTCAAGCTGTCTAGTTAGAGAACTCAAGTTTTCAGCCATTACTGACAGTTCTCTCTTCCATAGTATTTGCCTCCTATTCAAATACACAAGTCATATTTCAGATACTAGTTTATTTTTTGCTGTTGTCAGATTTTTCACCTCAAAATTACGACCTTATTTAGCATCAGTCAGCCAAGAGAAAGGTTGCAATATTTGGATTTTGTGTGTTTGTAGAGACCTTTGTGAATGGAAGAGGCTCTTTTAAATAGCTGATTATCTCTCGATATCTATAGAGCCTTGCTTTTTCAATTATGGTCTATGAACTGGGGGCATGGAGATTGCTACTAATACAGGTCTACGGAATCAGAATCAATGCTTTTTATTAAGATCTCCAGATGTTGTGCATTTAAGTTTGGGAAGTGCTGCCCTTTAAAACCAAAAATTTACATTGGGGATAAAATGAGAAAGCTTTACAAAGGATCTAGGCCTCCTTTGTTACACTGGGAATCTCACACTGAACTTAGATAGCCCAATGTTCACCTTCTGTGGTTCACCTCCATGTGTGATGGGAACTTGGCTCGTCTGATCAGGCCATCTGGAGCAGCTGGGCCAATGTTTCAGGTTAAGGACTCCTACCAAAGGCTTGAAAATAAAACCATTCAGACTAATCCTGGCTAAAGGAAAAGGCAAAGGTCTAAATATAAGCCAAGGTATGGAAAAGGAACCCAATTCATACATATTTAGCTCTATTAGCATTCCTCAGCTCACCCAACTTCCTCCCTCCACTGATTTATGTAGGAACACGATAACAACTTACAAACCTGTGCATAAAATGCCCATGCTTCAATACTAAAAAGGAAAAACAATCATATTCCTACTATTCCAAAGCTGAAAAGCTCCATTTGGAACTGAATCACTTCCAAAGTTATATGTCCACATCTGAAAATAGCAAGCACTCATAAATGTAAGTCATGTATTAGAAAAACCACCATAATTACTTGCTCACAAGAAAACAATGATACAGATTCGAAGTAGTTCTCAGTAGACCTGTAGTCTCCTACTTTCTTATACAATATTCCATGATTACAAAGCCTGGGAGTCTGGAAGGTATGTAGGAGATCATCACCCTCTTCATTTTATAGTTTAGCAAAGAGGCCCTGAACCGCTATAGCAAGCCTCCCAACATTACAGCTATCTAGGGGCAGAACTGGAACTACACCCAGGCTGTGTGATTCCAAAATAATGTTTTCTTCTGTGCTCTACACACAGCTTAGCTCTAAAATATCCTCACCTTGCACACTGAAATATCATTGAAGGCATACACTAACCAATCATATAACTGCTCCTCCCTATGGTGAAGTTGTGCAGTGATTTGAAAACTGCAATAAATATAGCCCCCAGTCACTGCATAGAGGTTACTTCCATTCTCTTTTTTCTTTTAACTTCTTAGTGTTAAGAATACTTAACATGAGCTAGGCATGGTGGCACATGCCTGGAATTCTAGTGGCTCAGGAGGCTGGGGCAAGAGGATCACAAGTTCAAAGCCAGCCTCAGCAACTTAGTGAGACCCTACCTCAAAACAAAATATAAAAAGGCCTGGGGATATGGCACAATGGTTAAGTGCTCCTGGATTCAATCCCTAGCAGTCCCCACCCCTACCCCCCAAACAAAAGAACACTTCACATGAGATCCATACTCTTAACATCTTGTATGACATTGTACAAAAAATCTCTAGAGCTTATTTATTTTGCTTGACTGAAACTTTATACCGATCAATTAATAACTTCCCATTTCCCCTCCCCCAAACCAATGTGGCAATAGGTCACTTTCTGATTCTGTGAGTTTGAGTGTTTTAGACACCCCATAAAATTGGAACCATGCAGCATCTCTTTCCGTGACTGGCTTATTTCACTTAACATAATGTCCTCAGGTTCACCCATGTTGTTAACATTGCATGATCATCATTTTTTAAGGCTAAATAAGTTTCCATTTTATGTATATATGAAGCTTTTCATCCATTCATCTGTCCATGGACATTTAGGTTGTTTCCACATCTTGGGTCTGTATTGCAAATAATGTAGCAATGAACATGCAGCAATATCACTATGAGATTTTTATTTCAATTATTTTGAATAAATACCCAACGGTGGGATTGCTAGATCACATGGTAGTTCTATTTTTAATTTTTAAAGACAAATGCTTACTGTTTTCTACAGAGGCTGTACAATTTTGCAATTCTATCAACATTATACAAGGATTCTAATGTGTCCACACACTTTCCTACAGTCATTGTCATTTGTTTTTTAAATAATAGCCACTCTGACAGGTATGAGTGATACATCATTTTGGTTTTTTATTTAAATTTCTCTGATGATTAATGACATTGCTCATTTTCTCATAAACCTGTTGGCCATTTGTATGCCTTTATAGAAATGTCTATTTCAGGCCTTAGCTCACTTTAAAATTGAGTAATTAGGTGTTGGTTTTAATTCTCTTTTACCAATTGAGTTGTCAGAGTTCTTTATGTTTGGGAGATTAATCATTTTTTAGCTGTATAGTTTGCAAATATTTTCTTCCATTCCGTAGGTTGCCTTTTTACTCTATTGATTGTTTTCTTTAGCAAAATAAAAGCAGCAATGTTGATATAGTGTGGTAAGCCATTCTTATAGACCGTGGCCGCCATTAGAAGATGGCGCTGGCTTCCACTGTGGCCTGTGATAAACAACTCCTTTTATGGAGAGTTGGCGCGCAATCCCTTACCACCCTATGAGAGAGATCCACGTGGCAGCTTGGGATTGGGATGCCGGGGGCTTTATTAAGCTGTGCTTGGGTGTGTTCGGGCGGCGGGGTGCTAGAAGATGATACATGACTCAAGGCCTGAATAAACTGTTGAAAGAAGAATCCTGTGTCGTGTTTCCCTTGCCGGCGAGGGGTCGTGACAATATAGTAGGAATTTGGCCACTGATCTCCCCCTAAAAGCAACAATAAAGTAAAGGCCTAATATCTTGATTTTTATTTGAGCTTCAATTCCTTCAGGTTCTTGGAGCTAAGTTTAACTATCCTGTTTTCAGTTTTGCAAGTGTGACTCACAGTATTGGGTGTATCTCTTCAACTTAAGAAACAAACCATTACAACTCTAGTTTTCTTGAGATTCTTCCCAGGAGAATCTACTTTGTTGCAGGAAAAATTGGAGTTAATGTTCATGGACCTGATAGAACTAACTCCAAAAGAAAAATAAAAACACTATTTAAATGGAATTATTCAAAAGTTCTAGAAGAAGTTCCAATTAGATGGTTTTTTTAAAAAACCTGTATTGTGTTCTCAAAAATTGTGTCATCAAAGTGCTAGCCACCGGGGATACCAAACTGAGTAAGAATATAGGGAGTTGATTAGTGTATTAGGTATGGAGTCCCAGAGAAAAAGGTCTGAATGATGATGCTCAGTAACACTTATATGGCAGTGGGGTATGAAAACAGTTAAGCCTTGAAAAGTTAGTAGACAGGTATACCAGATCAATGAGGGAGGGCATTCCACAATTTGTACCAGGACTGACAAATATAGGCACACCTGACATTATTCCTATTGCTGGGCTCAGGGAAAAGACATTATAAAATGGCCATATCTAAAGAGGATATGGCCTCAGAATCCTTGACAATAGCTGTTTTGAAGAACATCTAAGATAGTGTTAAATTATTTCCCACCTGTTTTAGGCAGCTTTTTTGCTTCTGTGACTAAAAGAGTCTGGCCAGAACAATTGTAAAGGAGGAAAAGCTTATTTTAGGGCTCACAGTTTCAGAGCTCTTAGTGATAGAAGGATCGCTCCATTCCCTGGGGCTTGAGGTGAGGCTGAGCATTATGGTGGAAGAGTATGGCAGAGGGAAGAGGCTCATATGATGATCAGAAGGCAAAGGGAGATTCCATTCACCAGATACAAAGGTATAGCCCAAAGCCACGCACCCCCCCCCCCCAATGCCCCAACTCCTCCAGTTACCACTCAGTTAATCCTATCAGGGGATTAATTCACAGACTGGGTTGAGGCTCTCACAACCCAATCATTTCTTCTCTGAACTCTATTGTGGTTGTCTCCCACATGAGCTTTTGGAGGATACCTCATATCCAAACTATAACATCACCTGATCTAATCCTGTACCTGAAGAAGTTTAGGTATCCCCATTTTGAGCAAGCCAAACATACTGACTTAATTCAGTAATATTCCAAGATGGTTTGAATGGGTCTAAGTTTTGAAGAACACAACTCCCTTTTTAATTTTTTTCTCAAGTGAAGGGAGCTCCATTTTTGTGAAACTTCTGTTCTCTTTTTGCCAGTTTTATTTGTTTTGTCCCGTTAAAAGAGGACAAAATTACCTGGGTACTGTAGCACATGCCTGTAATCCTAGCAACTCTGGAGGCTGAGGCAGGAGAAATATAAGTTCAAGGCCAGACTCCACAACTTGGCAAGACACTCAGTAACTTAGCAAGATCCTGTCTTAAAATTTAAAAATAAAAAATAATAAAATAAAGGATTGAGAGTGTAGCTCACTGGTAAATCACCCCTGGCTTCAATTCTCAGTAACAACATTTTTTAAAAAGGACTAAATTCTCTAATTACTAAATTAGAAAGAAAAAAACTTTCCATGCATAGTCATTCCCTCCAATACTCCTTTTGGAAAGAGGAATTCCCAGAATTTCCATCCCATAGGCCTTTTCTGAACCACTTTTCACAACCTTCCCTATTGTGAATGCCAAAGGGGCTACTTGGTCTTTAAATTATATCCTTCAGGATATAATTACAAAGATATAACATCAGGTGATGTTATGGTGTGGATATGAGGTGTCCCCCAAAAGCTCATGTGTAAGACAATGGCAATTGTAAGATATAATTTTATCTTACAAAGTTATATTCAATAAAGAAATAAAATGTCACTGGGAGAGCAGGAAGTCCAGGCTCCTTTCTGCATTCTAATGTTATATATGGTTAGGCCAAAAATCAACACTAAATTTATTTACTGCAGAGAATAATGGATAGAGCTACCGGTAAGTCTGAAGGAACTGTGGGATCTTAAGGAAGAGCTAATGACTCAACACAGTGCTTTGATGTTTGGCAGAAGCAATGGGGATACCACACTTCAAAAGATCCGCTACTGCCCAAGGCCAAGTCTGACCTTCTTGGCTGGAGACATTTGGCTAACATTTTCTATTGTGGGAATGCCCTCATATGTACACAATTTCCCACAGATTTACACATAAATCCTTAACAATGCCGCCCCCCCCCCAAATATGATCCACTGTCTCCACACCCTTTGTGTTTTTGTGTTATGATTTTGTCTTAAGAGAAGAAGTTGATTTTCTCACCCTTTAGATCTAGGCTGACCTTATGACTTGCTTGGATTAACAGAAGGCTGCAGAAGTGATGTTCTAACAACATTTGAGGGTAAGACTTCAGGGCTCGAAGTTCCCACTCTCATCTCTTAGGAATGCTATCACAGGGATAGCATTGGGAAGGAGGCCCAAGAAAGACTATAGAATGATGAAAACCATGCAGACTGGTATCAAGGCTCCAGGCATGTGAGCAAGGCCATCTTAAACCTTCCAGGCCCAGTTAAGCGGCCAGGTGACTATGGCCAGCCAGGTGATCCCAAGTAGGACCAGCAGAAGAACCACCAAGATGATCTCAGCAACCCAAGGGGTCAAGAGAAATAATAAACCATTGTGTTAAGCCATTTTGTGTGTGTGTGTGTGTGTGTGTGTTGTTCCACTGCAAAGACTAACTGGTATAAGGAGTGTGTTTTTCTGTGCATATAAAGGCTTTCTCTAGAACCTATCCACAACTAAACATGAAAGTCCTATATCTTTATTTTTAGGCTCTTAAAAGAATCACAGTCTTCCTTTTTTAGAGGCAATGTCTTTTCTCCTCCTCACTTTCTTAGCTCCTTTAGTGGGAATCTACTTAATTTTGCATCAGGAAGTTTTAGTAGAAGCTACAGTTGACTAAGCTCATTTCCCTTTTTTTATTGTCCTCTTAACTAAAGGCATACCCTTCTTTCAGATTCACGTTCCACCACCTAAAATATCATCTTTTCCTCCCATATCCTCCAAAGTAATTGAATTGTAATGGGGAAGGACATACATTTTTACAAGAGGAAATGCATTTTTCAACCAAAACGAATCCTTATCTTGCCAATGGCTGTGCCTAGCTAGGCACAGGGGCTAACTAGCTGCTAATTAGAGATAGGCAAACCTCAAAGGGATTCCATTCAGATTCCAATTTGCAAATGGGGCTTGTGTGTTTGGATTTGGATTTGGATTTAGATTGGTCTAAAACTTCCCTTTGCTCATTAACTTAAAGCCCTTGTTCTTAAACCTAGCCAAAATGCTTTACTCCCACTTATGCATGGGAACCTACCCAGAAAAATTAACAGATTCTTATACATAGAGGGTCTATATTTTATATCCCAGCTGAAGGGAAACTGGAAAGTCCTGTTGGAATTGTTTCCCCTTCCTAGAGTTTCCATTAGCACCAAGACTTCCTGGTTGTTCTAGGGCTTTTTTGTTGTTTTTTGGCGCCAAGAGGTACTTTTGTTTGTTTATTTTTTCATTTCTTAATTCTTGGGGGATTTTTTGGTGAACAACATTGGATGGAAAGTCAAAGAGTTATTCACAAACTTTGATTTTGAACTATATGATGGCTAATAGTTCGACTATATTTTTTTGAAATCTTAAAAATGAAATCAGTTGATAACTGACTGTGTGTATTTGTTCATTTAATCTTTAAAACACTCTTAAGATGTGGTACTACTAATAAACATATTTTGCAGATAATACATAGGAGGAGAGAGATGTTACAAAATTAATCATGTCATGCCAGTAGCCTATGCGTTGTCTTAGTCCATTAAATTATAAAGAATAAGACAAGAATAATCTATGACAAGTTATTCTGTCTTAAATATTTAGATAGTAACTGTATTATTCTGAAATACACTATAAACGATTAGGTATACATTACATAAATAACAAATGAGACATGAATTCTACATTATTAAGTTTTAAACATCACATAATCCAATTCCTTCATTTTTCATGTAATGAGACTAAAACTCAGAAAGAAAAGAAGTGTCTCTAGTTCAGGGTCACAGACAAAGCTGTCAGTAAAACGGGAGTTCATAACCTACTTGAATCAAATGTATGAAATATGATATGTCAAGAGCTATGTAATGTTTTGAACAACTAATAATAAAAAATTAAAAAAGAAACTTCATTTGTGGATATAGAAGACATTGTCATTTCCTCCTGAGCAAATATCATGTCCCCAAGCTCACAGCCCAACTCATACAACTGGTCCAGGATTCCGCAACCTCTCACACCCAGAAGTTTGGTTTTATTAATAAAACTCAGGGAGATTTTATATTTTGTTTGTTCTTCAAAACTATGCAAACAAGTCTCAACTTTGTTGCCATTTCAGTTTCTCTATATTCTGTTTTAAATCAAATGTTAGGGTTAGTTTAGATTTCAGATTCACAACATTCAGTCATTAAAAAATTGACTAGATACTGTGAGTTGGCTCCATCCATCTCCCAAGTTCATGATGTCAGCTCTACCAAGATGTTAGGATCCTGGGTGGTTTGCAGAGTAGCAGCAAGTTCTGGGACCATTAATATGAATTTGAATGCATGGGAAAAAGCAAGAGTGAGTAGTTATAGGATCTTTACGCTCAGCACTCAATTTCCCCAATCCTCTAAATTAGAAAATTCCCCTTTTCAAACAAAACAAAGATAACCAGATCCTGTTTAAATCAAATATAACTCATCAATGATACTAGCATTCTGATCTAAAGCAAACATATGAACCAGAGTCTCTCATTCTCCCTTCCTGGAACAAAAATCTTTTTGTTGTTTGTTGTTGTTGTCTTTAATCCCCTACATGTGATTTCCTATTGTGTTATTTTCTAAGAGTTTTTCTTCTCCCCACTTTTCCCAGAAGGTCAGAGTCATGCTACCAAAGCCTGCCTTTTTCCCACTTTGATTTGCAACCAAATCAAAACTTCCAGGCCTTTACTTCTACTGCTGTTCCCAGTATCACTGGGAACAAGAGACAGCTAGGTCAGGAGGTCCCAGAGACAAGTTTTCTTGGGCCCCTACTAAAACACACTGAAACAAATAGAGAAAATGGCATTTCCCTGCAGTGACGAAGGTAAGATGCCCCTTGTAAGGACCATACATACGTACATGCATAGGAGCCCAACACTCCTGGCTTCTCAATCCACTGGTCATAGCCATGTCATCAGGGGCAGAAGGAAAATAATGGGAGAATACTCTAGCTCTTAGAGCAAAATAGTGACTTGAAGTAACAACTCAGAAATCAGGGACTCCATGGAGACCACAGTTGCTTTATTGTCATAAGTGAAGCAAACCTAAGTGCTGTTATTGTTGTCGTTCTGATTTGAGGTCATCGGGTTCTTTTTCTGAATCACTTTGTGGTCTGTATGCATACAAGTGGTTGCTCCTCACACACTGAGAAAGTGCAGAATATGTTTAGAAGGCAGTGTAGCAGTATATTCCAACAGTCCCCACCCTCGACTGATGACTGTAATCACACTGCAAGCATATTTATATCTGCTGAATACATAGGTAATGAATTTTTTTCTTCATCAGGATCCTGGGATTTTTTTTCATTGTTGCCGCTTTTTTCTGAGTTGAAATGGCCAAGTTCTTGGAGTGGGAGTGAAAGAGAAAGAAAATGATGGATGCCCCTGAGATAGCTGTATACCCTAAACAGTCAAGTTCAACTCTTTCCTCTTAATTACATTTCTAGCAAGAGAAAATTTAAGAATCCAAATTGTTTCTAAAGGAAATCATCATTCCATGCAATTGCATCATTCCATGCAAATATATATACATATATATATATATATATATATATATATATATATATATATCACAAATATGTGATTTCCTCATCACAAAACTCCTTAGCAAGAGGAGGGGGGGGGACAAAGAAAATCTGAGCACATTGAATTCTTTTGGGCCACATATTGGGCCCCTGAATGCCCTGGATCCAGTCTCACTGCTCTCTGGGCAGATTCAGGGAGAATGACTAGGATCGGGACACTTCCATTGCCTATCAAGTCTCTGAAGAAAGTAGGCCTTTCAATTTTTTTTTAAAGGAAACAAACAAGCACAATAAAAGCTAACAAACCCAAGCCCTGGCAATATCACACTTTGCAGGAAGACCTGGTTCTTTTCCTTAGGGAATTGTTTTCCTGTGTGGAGGGTTTGCTTTTTCTAGCACTAAAACTAGCTTTGTTTTATCCATTGGCATTCATAAGTCTCTTCTGTTGCAAGAAATAGGGAGTCACACAGGTACCCTCAAGTAATGGGCTCATGTTAACCCATAGAGACCATTAGGGAAGGCCAGAAGAGCAAAATTGGAGATCATGCACCTCTCCCTTGGAAGAAGGTTCTCCATAATCTCCTTTCATTGAGGCTCCTCAGCCCTGTTGGGCTGTTTCTCCTGTAACTATTCATCATCTGTCTGAAGCTTTACCCTGGTATCTGTGCATCTTTTTTCTATTTCAACACCTATTTTTGAGTGAATGAATGAGTGCTCATGGTTCCTATGCCAGTGTCACATTGCCACATTTGTAGCTTTGACTTACAGAGTCCATCTTGGCCCTCATGTGCCCACACAGACGCACTTCAGCTCTTGCTGTCTCCTGTCTCTACATGATTCACAAGTTGCATTCTAAGGACTGAAAGGGAGAGAAGACGATTGATCCAGCTAATCACCATTGTCGTTGCTTAAATGGATTATTTCATACCAAGTTATTTTTTATACTAAATCACCCTAGGCCAACTTCTTTCTTGGTGTGTTTGTTTTGTTTTGTTTCCTGATGGAAAGAAAAAGAGAAGGGGAAAGATCCTGGGGTTCAGGATACACCTACCCTAGGCAGCCAGATTTAACAAATACAAATGTTAAGATACAATATTGGGGGCATAGTTACATTTAAAGATTACTTGCTTATCTGAAATTCATATTTAGCTGGTTCTCCTATATTTTACCTGGCAATTTCCCTGTTCACCCAAGCAATTGAATGAGGCAGCTTCACATAGGAGGGATTAATAGGTGTCATGGTTGGTGTGCCCAGCTTCCAGTCTTTAATGAAAATCTGTCATGTATGTAATCACTGTTTAACACAGAGAAGACGGGGAACCCAATTCTCCATTTTTAGATAATGCAGAATTACCATCATGTCAATTTGGGTTTGTGTATAAGGTTAATTGTTGCCTTCATCTAGTACCTCCTGCACTGGAATTTACATTTCTCAACTGCTTTTTCTAGATTTCCACTGTACTTATTTCCACTGTTACTGCTAGTAAAAGGGTGCTTACCTCTTTTGCTTTCAAATCCATACTATTATTTTTTGTCATGGTGGGCTAAAATAACAGTAAGTAGAAATTCTATTCTACATTAGGAAATTCTATGAGATTCCACATTGTCAACCTAAGTAACAAACAAGGAAGAAGATTCTCCAAAGAATGATGATAATTATTTGGGAATAGCAAAGCATTGTGATATGGGAATAGCAGAACATGGAATGAAATGTACGTATCATAGCAAACTATGGGCATTGTGTTAGTTGATTTTGTCATTGTGACCAAAATACCCAGAAAATACAGCTTAGAGGAGGAAATGTTTATTTTGGCTCATGGATTCAGTGGTTCAGTCCCTGGTCAGAGGCTCAAAGGCAGAAATGTTATGGCAGCCAGGAAGAAGAGAGAAGAGAGGAAGAAGGGGGTGAGGAGGAAGGGAAGGGGAAAGCCAAAGACAAGATATAGTAGCAAAGTGACCTACTTCCTCCAGCCAAGTTCACCTACCTGTAATTACAACCTAGTAGTTCACTGCAATATTAATCCATCAAACAGATTAATTTCCTGATGAGGTTACAGCCCTCATGACTTAATCACTGCCTAAAATCTCTACCTCCAAAACCTTTCTGCTTTGGGAACCATGTATTCAAAACATCAGTTGTAGGGGACTTTCCAGATCCAAGCAATAACAGGCATATCCAAAGGGTATGAGGGAATGGGAAGTTTTTAAACACAAAACTGAGGAAGATTATGTCAGATATTTTGAAACAATAATCCTTAGCCACAATGATTAATAACAAGAGTGGCGTCAGTCTGGGTTGAACAGACAGTTGCTAGGCAGATGTCCTCATAGAAGCACTTTTTTAAAAATGAGGTTGTGGTAGCCTCTGTGCAAGTTTGTGGTTCTAGCAGAGTCTTTTATGATAGCTACTATGAAGCAATCGTGCATAAGAACCCTTCCTTTGCAACATCCTGATCCTACTTACTTTTTTTATTAGGATGGATCCAAACAACTCCATTTTGATTTTTGACAACGTTAGCATTTTATGTAACACTAATGTAGCTTTTCACAATTTTGAAACTTGTGAGTTCTCTGACTTGGAGATTATGGCAATGGCTATTCAAAGAAGTTCTTTTGTTATACCTAGAAAAGGAAGAAAATGCATTTATTGTTACTGAGTAGTGTTTCAGTTCCACCCCTAGATATGACACATAATTTAGGCAGTGTATTTCAAGTATATGACAATGAGAGATGGTTAATTTCCTAATACAAATGTCTATTACTACATTTTTAAAACTACAATTTATGTAATCCATACTTTCCCAAGCCTTTTCTCAATGGGTGAAGGTGACCAGAATTAATGAAAATATCTTACTTGGTGATTTTTATGAGCTCCCACAAATATAAGCTTCCCCCATATTGGTACTCCTGTATCCCCAGGTTCAATCAAATGGCACTACCATCCACAAGGTGTCCCCAGTCAGTGTCCCATGTCTCAGTGTCCCACTGACTTTCCTTTCTTCTGTAAAAATAATCAGTCCTGAGTCTGGCCAATTTTGTCTTCTGATTATTTTTATCTTTATTTTTTTCTATTCATGATAACTTGTTCTTGTTTGGATCTCTACAAATTTTACTGGGAAAATGGAAATATCTTCTGATAGTCTCCATCTTTTAATGTTGCCTCCTCCTGTGAATTGATTGTACACACTCTCATCAGAATGTTGTATTGAAAATTCTAATTCACCTATGCCACTAAGCAACCAGCAAGTCCCCAGTGGCCCCAAGAGCCAGACCCTCCCAAACCCAAGAGCTCCATTTCCTGTCACTCTTCTGCTCACTTTGGACTTTACACTCCCTGAAAACAGTCTGTATTCCATGCAGCACTATTTCACACCTCAGTAACTTTGCTAATACTATGTCCTCTGCCAGAAATACTCTTATCAACTCTATAACTTAGCCAGCTCCTACTAATGTCTTTCAAAACTCCATTTAGTCATTCTCTCTTCTATCCTCTTCTGACCTACACCCTGAGATGGATTATGTGTTTCTCCTCTGTGTTCCCATAACTTCTGAAATATCTCTTTCTAACAATGCATCAAAATTATTCATGTGACCTTTCCATAAATAAGACGAACAGCATTTGGAGGGTAAGGGTACCACTCATTCATTCCTCTTTAGTACCAAGGACAGTGCCTCTCATGTAGGGGGATGATGGATATTTGTAGAACTGACCATAGAATCCAGAGCTTCTAACATATTCTTGGGAGCCTTGGAGTTCCCCTCATCCACTGCCAGCACAGTCTCTGCTTACCTCCGGGCTTCCCTACTCTGTAGCTGATGCAGATCCTGCAGAAATAGATAATAATAGATCATGGCAGCTCCCATCATGGCTGAAGCTGTAGGTGTACCTTTTGCTTAGCTGGGCTTCTTTCCCCCATGTAGTTACATCTCTTCCAAACCCTCCTACCAGAGGGCTTTGCTTATATGTTTCTTAGAATCTCTGATATATTAAAAATGTACTTTGCTATACTCATAATCTCAGCTCTCTACAGGCCAAACTTGGGAAGAGTTTCCTAAGGATTAATGTGAACTCTGGACAATGTAAGAGGCATCTTTCAGTGCCTACGGAAAAAGCTTCCTGTAACCAGTCAACCTTCATCCCTCAGGGAGCCCAGGAGTCTGCTCGCTCCCTTTCTAGATGGCATCTGTCCTGCTCATCTGGAACAGCATTGAGATGATAGAGCTCAGTTTTATCATCTGAGTTCATGCCGACACTTGCACACCATATATAAAATCAAAACATTACAAAGCTCTTGACATATCATATTTCATACATTAGATTCAAGTTGGTTATGAAAATTGGGAGTTCATAACCCACTTGAATCTAATGTATGAAATATGATATGTCAAGAGCTTTGTAATGTTTTGAACAACCAATAAAAAAAAATCTTAACCTCACTCTTCCTGGTTCCTTAATATTGAGTTTAAAATGCCATACTATTGTTTCACTCTCAGAGCTATACTAATTCTAATGCAAATAAGACTCCTCTAGACCATTATGTTGGGCATTCCATTCTTCTTTCCAAGGAATTTCCTCCATATGCTGACCCTCATAGTCTTTCTTAAATGACCTCTTCTATTTGAATAAAGCAGCTGGCCCTTTCAAGAGGGTCCCAAATCTCTTCTGAACTGTGCTGCTCCCAAAAGCATTATCCCCAGACCTGCAGACAGTATGATTCCATATTCTCAATGAACATCATCAGGTTATATAGTGACTTTAGACCTTTTGCACAAAATCTGGATTTTCCTCCCTCACAGACCATCCTTGCATCTGAATTCCTTATCTTTCGCAGCAAAGTGTTTTTGTTCAAGCAAGCTCCCTGATTAGAGAACAGATTTTAAAATTAATTCATTAGCCCCACAACTCCTTAAATATGTTCTTCATGTGAAATGATTAATACAGCATTCCTACATAAAGTTTGGGCTCTGATTTCCCAACTCAACCTCAGTCACCATAAATTTGGTGACTATGATCTTCCTACAGATTTGTTCAATTTTCTTTTTTCCTGGAGGTAATACCTATGGAGTTTATGAAAAGTCTTCTTTTTCTGTCCTCAACAAAAGCCATAATAAAATTCATAAGCATGTAGTAATTCATGGCTAGACAAATTAGATGCTAAATGAACAATTTTAGAGTGTTTATCTATTCATGCATAACTAACTACTCCAATATTTAGTGTTTTAATACTACAAATACTTTATCATATACCACAATTTTTTAAGTCAGTAATGCATGCAGGATTGAGCTGGATAATTCTTTTATTCGTCATGGCATAAAATAAATACTAATGAGAGTGCTCGACTCTCCAGATGGGCTTATCTGGAGAGTCAAGAGCAGCTTTATTTCTATGTCTGGCACCTTGGCAGGAATGGTTAGGAGACAAGATCAGCTGGTACTGCCAATGAGAGCACCTACCCATGGCCTTCCCATGGTGACAATCTCAGGGAAGTCAGATTTCTTGCATAACAGGGTTCCGACAGAGCACGTTTTTCAACAGACATGAAATAGAAGCTCCCATTCTCTTAAGACAGGACACTGTGACTTGCTTTCATAGTTGATTGGTGAAACCGTCCAAGTCTCGCTAAGACAGGGGAGAGGACATGACATTTCTTCTCAATACAAAGACTAGCAAAGAATTTTGCAGCCACTTTCTAATGTTTCTCCCACTGTCTCTTCAGATATTGGCAAATTAAGACATCATTCACTACCTCTGCAAAGACTTATCAAATGCCCACTACTGAGTGCAGGGTGTCCTGCTGGGTTCTGTAGTAAGACCACAAACTAGTAGGCCACAGACTGGGCAGCTTGCAGACATGGAAATATCTGACCTGCAGTGTTTTATTTTAAATATGTGAATTAATTCCCAACACTTAAATGGAGGAGAGGTTCACATAAAATTTGAGTTTTCGATTTTTCTGGGGAAAAAAAATTAATCTTGTCAGAACCTGGATTCAATTGCCCAAGGGTCACACCCAGCTTGAGATAAATAGCTCTATCTCATGCAGAGAAGACACTGACTAAGAAGGTTGCCTCAACCCACCCCCGTCTACCTCGCTCCTTGATGTCATTTGTCTGTTCCCGAAGGCACTTCTGTGCCACTTCTGCTCTAGAGATGAAGAAAATGGATGAAAATTTGATCCTATCTTTTGCTGTCCCCAGAGCCATACCTTTTAGAAGAATGGCTGAACTGGGTACTTTGGGCACACAAGTTTCTAGGGCTATTGATAGTTAATTATATGATTCCCTAAGGACAGTGACTTTATACCGTTTATCACAAAGGGTATAAGAGTTTTCAATGACATGGGAAATTTATTTTTATTTTAATAGTCCTATTTTTTTCTCAATATATATTAGGAAAAAGAATTACCAGCACACCAAACCACTGATTTGAAATAATGACATAAATTTTCTCTTTTAAAGTTTTTAGGGAATATCTCTGGCATATACAAAATATCTGTTACACAGAAAATGAAACAAATGTGCACACACATCAAACAGCTTAGAAATAGGACATCATGAATAACTAGTGTGCCCCTATCTGTCTTTTCCTAGTTACATCTTTACTTCCCTACTCTTCAGAAATAACCAGATTTTATAATTATAATATCTTTATAATTATAAGATTTTATAATTCTTATTCCATTGTTTTTATTTACAAATTTACTACATATATGTGCATCCTGACATACCATGCTTAGTTTTGAATGTTTCAGAATGTATATGAATGCAAACATTACATAGGTATCTATGACTTGCTTTTTTGTTCCTGGCTACATTTGTGAAATTTATCAATAAGGAAGCCTATATCATATTCAGCCATTTTTACTGCTCTCAGAAGTCTCACTGTATCACACGTTGCAGCTCATACTGAGGTTATTTCTGTATTTTGGACTAAAATGAAATATGTTATGTTGAACATTGTCTTTCATATGCTTGACTAGAACAGTTACGTTCAAGTATATGCCTAAAAAGGGAATATTTGACACTTAGAGGATGTTTGCCTTCAAATATTCCAAGTATTATATTGCTTAAATGCTTTGCAAAATAGTCTACACCCCACCAGCAATGTATGAAGTTTCTCCAATAACACCACATCTTGGTATTTTATTACCATTTTATTTTGTATCTTCCTGGGTCAAGGTGAAAAGTAATATTTCATTGTAGTTTTAATTTATGTATTTCTCATAATTAATGAGGATGAGTATTTTTCCTCTATTTATTATACATTCTGTGTCTTCATTTAAAAATATCTGTATGTTTATATTGAGGTTTCTTTTTCTTATTTGTTTGTAGGAATTCTTTGTTTTCTTGATGCCAATCATTTGTCAGCTATATATGCTACAAAACTTTTTCTCATTTGCAGGTTTTATTTTGTTTTTGTTTTTACTTTATTACAAGTGTATTTTCCTGGAAATTTTTAATTTTTGTCTAAATATTTATCAAAATTTTTCTTTTATATTTTGTAATTTTTTGCCTGATTTTGTCTCTCACTCCAAAGCTACAAATATGTCCCCCCCAAAAATCCCTCTAAGTATTTAAGTTTTTGCCTCTCACAGATAAAACTTCAGTTCTCCTGGAGTTCACTATTCCATATGGCGTGATGTAGGTATCCAATTCTGTGTTTTGTTGTTGTTGTTGTTACTGTTGTTGTTGTTTTAATATGTATACTCAGCTTTCCTAGCACCAATGTCCATTTCTCCCCAGTTCTCAGGCTCTGTCTTCTACCCAGCTTCCCATGTCTAGGGGTGTTTCCTAGTTTTTCAACCTAGCCTACTTGTCTGTTTTTCCCTGGGCACTGCTGGTTCACTGTCTTAATTACCATGCCTTTAAAAATATCACATTGGACATGTTTCCCCACCCTGTTCTTTTCAAGAGTGTTTTGGCTATTTTTGGTTATTTGCTCTTCAATGTGAATGACGTCTTTTTTTTTTTTCCCAGTTGCACTTTCTAAATACTTATTGCTGGCATATAAGGATTCAATTTTTATTCATTAAGCTTAAATTGAACAACTTTGCTAAACTTCTCTATTAATTCTAATAATTTCTCTCTAAGTTATCTGAATATTTTCATGTAGGACAAAAAAAAATATCATTGACTAGTGACAGTTTTGTTCCATAGTCTCCTTATCATGTTTCTGATTTTAAGGAGACTGAGTCTGCTTTGCTATCAAGTATGATGTTTGCTGAGGGATGTAGAAGACTACGTTTCATAAGATAAAGTCATTTTTCTTGTATGCTTAATTTGCTAAAAGTTCCATTTCATGAATGAGTGTTAAATTTTATTGGTGCTTTTTCTTCATCTAATAAGATGAACATACAGTTTTAATACTAGAACAAACCTGCTTTCTTTGAATAATTCAATATGATTATGGTATTATGCTATTTGTAGCATTATCTTTTTATACATTGTTTGCTAAGATACTTTTCCAAGGATTTCTATATCTATGTTTATGATTTAGATGGCATGGTAATTCTTTTTTGTAAACATTGGTTTAGTAATTATTAAATGAACTGGGAATCATTTGCTAAGTATATCTTAAAAGTATATCTGTATCATCTGGAAGAATTGGTATAATATGTAAGTTACTTTGAATATGTTGTTGTAAGACTAGATGAAAAATCAACCTCTGAATGGCAATATAAAGTAAATGTTATTTCTTTTCCAATGATAACCCAATAATAAGGATAATATGGCATGGTAGGAAAAGACTGAATATTATAAAGAGAAAACATGGGCTTGCAGGCTTAATGTGCCCCCATTTAGTTGTGAACTTGGACAGTGTGGTTTTTCTGATTCTCAGTTTTCATACATAAAATTATAAGCTTTGAGAAATAAATGTGATAATAAGTGTCAGACTGGGTAGCCCCTTAATGAGTGTTATCTTTTCCCCCATCATTGCCACCTCTATAAATTTGGACAAAGAAAAATAAACTTCAAGAAATCTTTTAACTTATTCTGTATCACTGATCTCCAACTGATGTACTTCTGAAAAATCTCAACCTGATGAAAGTAAAAGGACAAATGGCTACGTAGTTCTAAGAATGTATGGGTAAGAAAACCGACCTCTTTAGTTTAACACTTGAACTTTACATGTTGTGTCTTTGTTCTGTCTCCAAGCCAGATCTCTTAGCGATTTAGATAAATTTATCTTGCCTAAGATTAGACACACTCAGAGGGTCCAAAGCTGAGCAGAGGAGCACTGCAGCTGGGCTTGGAGATAACCCAGCTGAGAGTGATGCTAGGAATTGTGTTACAGGTCTTATGCCTCACCAATTTCTTCTTTCATTAGCTGTCAGGATTCAGGGGAGATCACACACTGGGAGTGGCATCCAGGGAGCCATTATGGAAACCATCTCCATAAACTAAAGTCAAATACTTTGACTGTCATTTTTCAAGTTCACATAATGGGGCCATTAGAAATAGATTAACTGTTTCAACCCCTCTCTTGCTATTAGCCGTCCACATTGAAAACGAAAAAATGCTGTACATCAAAAGCTTGGTGCTGGGGTGTCAAAATCTAAAACTGGACTTTAAGCAACTCAAGTGACTAATTTGGAGAGGGATGGTTCCCTGGAGAAATTTTATCACTTTCTGATATTTTACTTAAATCTACTTTAAATAAAATGTGGAGTTTCAAGTTTATTAGCAAAAGTCTGCCAACAATAATATCCTCAGCAATTTGAGGATAAGAATCAGTCCTCTTATTCAATTAAATTCTTGGGCTAGTGCTGACACACAGAGTAGCTTCTCAATAAAATTTCTTGAATATTCTTCTCTCCGAACTCAACTTATGCTGTATGTGCTTTGGTACTCGCCTCCTGTCTAATCTTCTTCTCCAATTTGCATCCTCCCTTCACTCAATGATTTCTAAGGCATCCTTCCCAGACCAAGTTCATTTCTACTAGAAAGTCCTTATGGATTGACCACTCCCTCTGGAGTCTCTTTCCCCACATTTGGCATTCCTTCGGCCCTCAGTATTTAGATGTTGGTGGGTTGCTTTACACATGTTCTGAAATCGCCTTATTGGTAATACATGTTTTATCCAATTAAAGAGTGATGAATATCTAGAATTATGCTAGGTATTTAGTCATTTGCTCAATAAGTATATCTTAAAAGTGGGGGGAAAAAGTGGAATGTAGAGAAGTAAGAAGAAAAAGAGCAAGAAAGGTAGAGTAGTATGTATCCTGTGCCTAAAACACTCTACTAGTAGATGCAGTGTCAGGCCAGATTGATTCCCCTTGAATCATTCTCTTTCAATAAGATGAAAACAGAAATGTGAGAAACCATTAAGCATGGAAAAGAAGCAAGGGTTGTTTGTCTCTTCTTTCATTGTAACACTTTGGTGGATATAGGAACTTCACAAAAGTGGCCACTTTCTTGATTTTATGTGTTTGACAACCATCACCTATTCTTACAACAAAGGTCTAAATTTTTATCCCTGTTATGGATCTAGGAGTATGAATAGAGTCAACAAATAAGAAAGTTAGGGTTAAAACTCAATATAACAGCTGGGTGGGGTGGTGCACACCTATAATCCCAGCAGCTCGGGAGGCTGAGGCAGGAGGATCACAAGTTCAAAGCCAGACTCAGCAACCTAGCAAGGACCTAAGCAACTTAGGGAGACACTATCTCAAAATAAAACATAAAAAGGACTGGGGATGTTGCTCAGTGTTTAAGTGCCCCTAGGTTCAATCCCTGGTGCCAAAAAATAAAAAAAAGAAAAGAAAAAAGAAGAAAGAAAGAAAAGAAAGAAAAGAAAAAATCAAAATAAAACAAAAACTCAGTGTAACAGCTAGCAGAAATCCTGTATCAATTCAGAATACACAGGAAGGGTGGTCTGGCAGTGCTGTCTGCCATGAGAGTGATGGGAAATATTAATTCATTCTTACTGAAAGCCCGCTCTTTTTTTCCCCATTATGCTGGATTTTTTTCTTGAAACTGGACCCTCAGAAGAATACACAATCTTCCCATTTGTTTGTTCTTTCATTGACAATTATTTATTGAACACCTATTTCTGGGGATAAAGTGATAAACAACATAGACACGACCATTCCCTCCAGGGGTTTATATTTTAGTGGAGAAAGACCAGCAATATGGAAGCAAACAAATTGGCAAGATCATTTTAAAATGAAATCTACTATGAATGGTAGTGAAGGATAGTAGAATAGACAGGTAATTATTCAACCCATCCTCTACAACTGCCTTTGCTCCTTTGCTAAGTCTCTCTCTCTATATTTTCCAAATTTATTTGTCCCCAAATAATTGCATTTTTCAACATTAGGCTATTCTCTCTTTTTATCTCCATCCTGTTCTTTCCATCTGACATTTAAGGAACACTGGATTAAAGTGCTTTACAACACAACTTCTCATTTGATAGTCAAACAGCACCATAGGTTTAGTCTCATGAGCATAACCATTTTGCAGAAGGAAAGGCTGAGGCAAAGGATGGTTGGGCAACTTGCCTAAAATCATACTGCACAGAAAGCACTGAAGCCAAGATATGAATGGATGTCCTCTGATTTCAGAGCTCCTAGAAATCCTCTGGGTCAATCTGTAACCATTTTCCCCAGGACAGAGTTAGTCCTTCCAACAAAAGGGTGCCCCACACAGATGTCCTCTACCTCCCCAGAGGGTAGAAGGAGGGTTTATATTAAAGCCAAAGGATATGAACCAGACATGATGAAGAACATCCAGCCATAAAAGTTGAAATTTTCCTGGTAGGAAAGTTTAGGACATTTCTCTTCTAGGGATTTATAACACAGATCAGCAAACTACTGCCTGTGGATAAAATCCAGCACTGCTACCTGGTTTTTGTAAATAAGATTGGACTGGGACGTGGTCATGCTTCTCATTCACATGTTTTTTAAGGCTGCTTTCACACCACAAGAATAGTACTGAGTAGTCATGACAGTGACCTAAGGATCCACAAAGCCTACAACAGTTACTCTCTGGTGGTTCACAAAAACTATTTGCTGACCTTTAATCTGGAATAACAAGAGGAGTGTTGGCATGGTTGGCTTGAGTATGGGTCTCTCTTAAGTGGAGGAAGGTCTAATGGAAGCTTTAATGTCCCTTTCAGATCTCAGAACAAAGATATACGCTTCTGGGGAGGTCAAAATAGTCCCATCCCTAATGGGCAGGTCCCTCCTACACACTTTTTCCAGCTGTCTGTATGTTGCCCAATTGGTATTTAAAATGTGTAGCTGACACAGGTTTCCCAAATTGCATTTCAGACTACCACTAAGCACAGCTTAACTGTCGGGGGGAGTTTCTGGGGGAATAAATTCCGCCTGCCCGGGAATTTAGAGTGGTGCTTATATTTATATTAACTCTGCACCAGTTGCCATTTGGATTGAACATGAAGGGATGACAGATTTGTGTCACATCAGACCAGTGATTAATGTTATTGCTATGATTTCTAATGTTACTATTAATATAATAATTTCATATTGTTATAAATATAATATTGTCATAGTTGGGATATGAGTTGTTCCCTCAAAAGCTCCTGAGTTAATGCAAGATGTTCAGAGATGAAATGATTGGATTCTGAGAGCTGTAACCGAATCAGTCCATCCTAGTTTAAATGGACTGACTGGGTGGTAACCATAGCCAGGTGGGGCTTGACTGGAGGAGGAGGGTCACTGGGCAAGGGGCCTGGAAGGGTGTATCTTTCCTTGACCCCTTATTCTCTTACCTTTATCTGCTCTCTGGATCCCTGAAGTGAGCAGGACTCTCTACCTCTTCCTCCATATCCCTCTTCATCTTGGTCCCACAGCAATGCAGTTGGCCCATCATGGATTGAACCTCTGAAATTGTGAGTCAAAATAAACTTTTCCTCCTCTTAGTTGTTCTTGTCAAGGATTTTGGTCACAGCAACACAAAGCTGACTGAAATAAATATGTAATATTCATAATACCATATTTATAATATCATTGTGTTGATGCCTAATATTGTCATACTTGATTATTACTAATGTGAATATATCATTTTAAAATTTTACTTAGGATAAAGTAAAAACTTTTATGAGCATTAAATGTTAATTGATAAAGAATTCTTATTGATCAAGCCAGAGAACCAGAAGTGAACCATTTATGGATGCCTTTGAAAAAATACTATACACGCACATATACTTACACACACATTCCAAGAAAAATATGTACTAACTTTAAAATATTTTCCATCCATAAGAAGCTCATGTGTTCTTTCCCAATTCAGTTCAATTAAAATAACATTTCCTTTTGCTTTTTGACACCAGCCCTGATAACGTGGACTGTGAGACTGCCTCTCACAAGCCATGTGATCTTGAACAAGTGACTTCATCTTTCTGAGCCCCACTTTTTCCTTCTGTGAAATGCTACTGTTCGAATGGATGCTCTTTTCCCTCTCAAACATAAGCCAGTGTGCCTGTGAACCCCCAGGGTCTCACACCCCACTGCAGCTGCTTCCTTCCACATGGTTTCAAAACCACTTCTCAGTATGGTGTAGTGAAAAGACATGAACTTGGGAGTGAGCCAGACTGAGCTCCAACCTTAAAAAGCACATTTTTATTTAGCACTTGTAGCCTTGCACGGCTCTCCGGGATGGCAGACACGCCTGCTGTCATACGTGCTGTTCCCTCTGTCTTTTCTTCTAACTTGGGCACCATGTGCCCCTCATTTTCTATTTCTTTTCACTGATTCAGATTAGAAAGGTAAACTCTAGAATGAAAGGACAGGTTACAGGCTGGGAGATGATATGCAAAAGACATACTGTTTTTAATAATATATAAAGAACGCTTAAAACTTGACAATAAGAAAAACAAGCAATCTCATTTAAAAACAGGATGAAGACCTTAGCAGACACCTCTCCAAAGGGGAGAGACAGATGGTCAATAAGCATGTGCAAAGATCTCTCACATCATGTCATCAGGAAATTTCAAATTAAAACAACAATGAGTTACCACTACACATCTATTAGAATGGCCCAAATCCAGAACACTGACAACACCAAATTCTGGAGAGGGTGTGGAACAACAGGAGCTCTCATTCATTGGTAAGAATACAAAATGTCATGCCACCTTTAAAAACAGTTTGGCAGTTTCTTAACAAAACTAAAAGTGTTCTTACCATTTAATCTAGTTATCTCATTACTTGGTATTTACCCCAAAGAACTGAAAACATATATCTAAACAGAAAGTTGTGCACGGATGTTTATAGCACCTTTATTCATATTTGACAAAACTTGAAAGCAATCAGGATTCCCTTCAGTAGGTGAATGGATAAATAAACGGTGATACATTCAGACAACGGGATCCTATTCAGCACTAAAAAGAAATGAGATGTCAGATGATGAAAAGACATAGAAAAAAAACTTAAATGTACAATACTAATTGAGATAAACCAATCTGAAAAAGTCACATGCCATTTGATTGCAGCAATATGACATTCTGAAAAAGGCAAAATTATGGAGACAGTAAAACCGTGAATGAGGTCCAGAGATTAGGGGAAGGGAGGGATGAATAGGCAGAGCACAGAAGATTTTCAGGGCAATGAAAGCATTCTGTATGATGCTATGATCGTGGATGTGTGTCATTGAACATTTGTCCTAAACCCACCACATGTACAATACCAAGAGTAAATTCTAGTGTGAGCCATGGGCTTTCTGTGATTATGATGTACTAATACAGGTTCATCGATTTTTAACAAATGTACCACCCTAGAGGGAATGAATATTGGTAATGTGAGCATGTGGTTGCATGTGGAAGATAAAGGACAAATGGGAACTCTCTGTAAGCCTAAAACTGCTCTTTATTAAATAAAAATAAAAATAAAAAGGAATGACCTAAAAACTAATACCTTTATAAACTGTTTTCTATTTCTCTCTTCGCCTGTAAGGAAGAGATATATACATTCCCAGGTCACCCCAGGCTCTTTGTGTGGGCTCCCCTTGTAGGCAATGGCTTTCTTGAGGTCAAGTATCTGTGTCGATCTCCACATTCGAAAGATTCCCTGCTTAAAGACAGTTTACTGCCCTCCATCTCACTCACGCTCATATTCCAAGTTCCAACCATGGCTTCAAGGTTCTGCCCAAGCTGGCTTCTGCCAGTTTCCCCAGGCTCATTTCAGGGCATTTGTCCACTTCTTTTAGGTTCTCTAGACCAAACTCCATGCCCTCATTTTCTTTATACCAAGAATTCCCTCATGGGGTGGCTTTCTACAGAGAGCTCTCAACAGCCCTTTAGCTGACCCTTTGCAGATCTCAGTTTTTGCTTATTCATTCATATAACAAAGTTTTACTGAGCACTGTTCTAGGCACTGGGAGAAAGAAGGAAACAGACAACTCCCTGCCAACCTTCCAGTTGGGAATAAGGGAGATAATTAGTAAACAAATAACAACAAATCCAATAAATACAGAGCAGTCATGTGGTGGTGATTCCTAAGGACAAGAAAAAGCAAAGTGAGATAATGAGTTCTGGGGTGTGATCTCATTTCATAGGTAGAATGAGAAAGGCCCCCACTAAAAACCTCATGGATAAGCAGAATGCTGCAGGAGAAAAGGAAACAAGCTACATGAGTGTTTATAGAAGGAGCCAGAAGTCCCAGGACCTCGGGTCAAGGGAAAATAGAGAGACCAGTGAGTGAGGAAGGGAGTGATGGGAGATAGACAGAGATGGCAGGGGCCAGGGCTGGCCAGCCACTGCAAGGACCTTGGCTCTTACTACTCTAGGTGAAATGAGTATTTTAAGCAAAATGATTCCACCTTATATTTGGAAGGGGCCACACAGGCTGGTGCATTGAGTTTAGCTACAAAGGAACAAGTCCAGATAGAGGAAGGTTAGTTAGAAAATTTTTCCAATAATCCAGTAAAAAAAATAAAACAAAATAAAAATGGTGCTAACTTGAACCAGAGTGGTAGAAGTTATAAAATGGTAGGCAGATGGTTGGGTTCTGGATATATTTTGAAAGCAAACTTTATAGATTTACAGATGTATTGGAAATAGAGAAAAGAAAGAAACCAAAGGTAACTCCAGGGCTTTCAACATGAACGGCTGGTAGAATGTGTTTGCATTTACTAAGATGAGTTGATTGAGGGAGAAGAAGGCTGGGAGTGAAGGTAAGAACAGGTTTTGTTTTGACATGTTAAGTTACAGATATGTATTTAACAGCCAAGTAGAGAAGTCAGTAGAGCTTGATATACAAATCAAGAGTTCAAGGAGAAAGTCTGGGGTGGTCTCTGGGGTTCCGCATTTAGAAATTAAGGATATGAGAATAAACCAGCTCAGGAAAAGGAAGAGAAGCCTTCTCTGTAGGAGGAAAACCAAAAGAGAGAAAAATGTCCCAGAGCTAAGTGTAGAAAGCATTCAAGAGGCAAGGGCAGAATCAATGTTTCTGTTCTCAACTCAATGTCAGGTGCTGACGGACACAGTAGGTCTCCATATGTACCAAAAAATATTTCTTAGAAGAATTAATAAATGAACAGCCAAATGATAAATCTCTTTTTCCAGTCGTGTCCATTCTACCTGTATGGAAATCCTCCAGCCCCATCTCTGCTGTCATTATCTAGCTCCTTGAGCATGAAGGAAACTCATTTTTCTCCTCTGGATTTCGGTTTCAGGATCTATTAGCAAACCACATTGAGTTAATGGTCCCCGCCAGAGCTATCATCCCACAATTCTTTGGCAGGTCTAAGTTAGACCTCCTAATTTTCAAGCCATGGTATAATTTTAATCATTAGCTCCCCCAAATGCCTCCCATTGGCCTGAGGCTGTCTTGAATTTTAATACTAGATTTGAATACATTTGAACTCAGTTTAAGATATGCAAATGAGGAAGCAACTGTTATCGGTCATTTGTGTCAGAGTGTAAGTCTATATGTCTGGTCCCTTGCTGATAGAGGTTTTAGATGAAGACTTGTTGAGAAAGAATGAGAATAGACTCTGCTCAATATATGGTCTAGGGAGGAAAAGGGTACAGAAAAATATCAATAGGAAATAAAAGTCTGTATAGGGCAGCTCTTACTGATGGAACTGACAAAGTTTAATAAAGGTTGAATCATTAACTCCAAATCAAACTAGGTGATGTTGAACAAGTCATTTCTCCAACCAGAGTTTTGATATCAACTCAAAAAAAAAATGGTGGAATTGGACTTGATCGTCCAAAAATGCCCTGTTGCCATTAAATCTGTCTTCTCTAAGTAAGGAAGGGGAGACAGTCTATTTCAAGTCTGATAATGATAGCCAGACACTTGCAAATACGGGACTGGTCACCTCAGCCCTAGGAAGCATGATCTAAGCATTTTAACACAGAAAATAGTAATAATTTTAAAAATTCACTGAAGTCATAAATCAATTTTAGATGGCTCTTGCCTGTCTCTGAACAAGGCACTGTAAGTGCAGTCAGACGTCCTGTACATGTCCAAGATTATGGAAGCTACTCTTGGCATTGCCTTGGGCTGAGACCACATAGACAGAATTGGGGTTAGTTCAGTTTACCTGGTGCTAAACTCCTTCTAATATCCCTCCCACTATGGACAATAAAAACTGTGTAAGTATATTTTTTCCTGTAGTGGACTGGCTTATGCAGGACCCTGTTAACAGTCAAAGCAAGATATTTGTAAGGTAGTGGGTAAAACAGAGTCTCTGATCTCCCCCCCCCCCAACCCCTTTTTTAGTGCAGTTTGAGTATAAATAAACATAGGAACAAGCAAGCAAACTATACATATGACCATAAAGAGAGTTAAGTCAACCAAGTCATCAACAAAACCCAGCCTGTAACTTCAGCCTCCGTAGCACAGCCCTAAGGACAGGAGAAATCATGTTTTTGGATGACAAGGATGAGATAAGAAACTTGATAATGACTATCTGCTGCTGATGTTAGGTGTCCCTTAAGCAAAAGACCAGGATCCCTGGCACTAAGCATACACAAGGCTGTCCTGTGTGCTATGAGCATGTGTGTGTGTATGCATGTGGTGCATGTGTGTGTACTTAAGAACTGTGGGTGGTACACTTAATATAGTGCTTTTCTGTCCAGGAAAACTATATCCCCTCCAAAGCCCTGACTTATTAAAATTAAAAATTACTGAAGTTTTTCACATCTGTTACAAGGTTTGTAGCACAATTTCCTCAGGCTGTTGGGTACCATATTCTGTGTCTGAAGTTTCGGGCATGCCCCAACCTTCCCATTGCCAACTGGGCAATCATTTATTATTGCTGTGGCCAAAGGAGCTGCCAAGGCTTGGGAAGCATGATTCTGAGAAAGCCATTGTGCTGGAGGGCAGTGAGTTGGCTGGGCTGTGGGGTGGTCTCAACACTGGAGATCCAGACCCCTTGCCTGAGTGTAACCAGAGCCCCTCAGGGAGAAACTGGTCCCAAGGTCCTCCAGCAGCTATAAAACTCCTCTAATAGCATATGGTGAGTTCCTGTCCCTCAGACCACCACCATTTAAATGGAAACTGAGTTAAATCCAAATAGGATGAACCAAACTTCTGTTTAAGCCAATAAGTTGGGCCCAGGGCTGAAGGGCTTTAAATGGACCATGAATAATGTTTTATTGCCTCAGCACTGGGGTGAACTCAGCCCCCTACACTTAGCCCCACCTTTCAGGCTGTTATTTTTAAGATCTCATTACACACCGGCTTAAACTAAAAATATGTTTTCCAGGAATAGCAGAACCTAGTTTTAATTGTGCAAAGTGTTACAAATGCTCATGTACTCTAGTTACATACGATGTTTCGTGTATTTGATATCAGCTTTCGAAACAAGGGACTAAACTTGCTTTGGAGTTATTGGGCTCAAATAGTTTTTTTTCTGGACTGGAGTTTTTTCCCACTGCTGAGGCTTTGATCTCCCATGATTTGGTGACTCACATAGCTAGAATCATGGCCGTCAAGAAGATCTCTTCCTGACAAGTTCACTTGCAAGAAGTGCTCTCAAGCCATGCCAGTCTCATCCAACACTGGCTCTTCCTTCCCTCCCCACTTTCACTGGCTTAGAGGTGAAGGTCATAGGGCAGGTCATGTGGAAATCTGACCACGTGGCAGCTTGATTTTACCCTACCCCTCTAGCTTTGTGACTTCAGGAAAGTTCATAATCTTCTTGAGACTGCTCCTTGTTGAAAAGCAGAATAACAAATGTTGTATAGGTAAAATAAAATAATTTATGGACATTGCAGAAACTTATTTTTTTATTTGACTTGCTCATACACTAGTCAAATCAGTCATTGAGCACTGACTAAGGCAACGTAAGGCAGGCATGATGTTCCACTGTTAGACCCTGACCAAACATGCACAGAAGCACAGATGGCTCTCTTGGAGTGCAGTGTGAAATGTCAAATTGGAATTGAGGCACCAATCTGCACTCTGGGGTTAGTAGCAAGGGAATGCTTTATCCTGGGGAAAGAAAGTCTCATGAACTCAAACTCATTCTGGAAGGATTCTTGGAATAGTAGTGCTTTACTATTGATGCATTTATGGGTTAAAGACTGAGTGTCTAGGAATAGCTGCCTAAGATGGATTTCAGCCCTGCCTCTTATTTCCAGAGCAACCTTGAGCTTGTTACTTAAGCTTCTGCACTTTAGTCTCTTCAATTTAAGATGGAGTTAATGATAACCCCTACCTCCTCATGTGGTCATGAGGATTAAATGAGAGAGCTGATATGATGGCTATACCTTGAATGCATCATCTATTACGTATTTCTCAAGAAATATTGACTGTTAATGATATTGTGGGAAATACATTGATGGAAGAGGGAACCATTTAAGCAAACACAGAAATACACAGAACAAAGAACGCCTGGTGATCTCGTTTGGATGAATCACAGAGTATATTCTGGAAGAAAAGGCAGTCCCTCAAATATTCTTAGCCTTTGCTGTTATTTGATTTTCATCAGGATACATTCAGACTCTCCACCTAGTCCATAGGTTCTCTAAGGACAGGAACTTCCATTATAACCACTCATAGAACTCCTCAGCCTTCCCTTCTCCAGGGCAGTAATTTTCTATTCCTGTTTTCAAATTTTTCTGGTGAATCCACTTCTTAGAGATCTTCCAGATGATTTTGGACATTTTTATGAACCATGAAGTTTCATGATGCCCATTTGATTGTCCAGTCCCATTATGAGAAAAGTATGTTTGCAAACTTTCTATTTGATGAGAAGACTAGAGATCCAAGCTCATTTTTGTAACCTCTCTAGTCCCACTGCCTATCCTAGAAGGGGGCTTGATTGGCATGGAGCAGACAGCGATGCTGAGCCTGGGCTGAGCCATCTCTGCAGCAGAGGGAAAGAGAGGCAGGCTTATAAAAGAGCCAACCTATTCTTAAAGTGAGATAACCATGTGTGATTTATGTGGATGATCCAACACAGCAAAGCACTTTCATCGTTTCTATCACCATTTTGGTTCTTTTCAGATATACTGTTACTCAATAGAAGAAAATTTTTTTTTTACTTATTTTTTTTTTCCAGGAGGTTTGGACATATTTGTGTAATTTTCCTCTTTTGGAGAAGGAATGATTAATTTGGACACCAAGGTAAATTAAAAGCAGGAAGAATCGAAAACTAGGAGAAAAAGGATATGCTCCACCCACCTCCAGGGCTACAGCATCAGCAGATCATATAGATTTCAGAATTTCTGAGTCTTGCTTTCAAACAGTAGGTTTCCTCTTTCTCTCAAGATCTGGAAGTATGCAACCTGACTCTGAGCAAAGCCAGCAGTGCCTGCTGGGCTTGTCTGCCCTGCTGGAGTTTTCTCTCTGCCTTTCCTACTTCTGCCTCCAGTCCCGGGGCTCTGCCCCTTACCGTGAGGGGACCGGAAAAGACCCTCCCCAAGCATTACATCCTCAACTACTTTTAGGCTCACCTGGGCGATTTTGCAACCCATGGGCTCTGGGATTCTGGGACAGCTCAAGAGTGTCTGAGAATGGAGAGAAATGGCCCAGAGCAGCATACAGACAGCTGAGGCAGAGTGTGCCCAACCACCAGATCCCCAGCCAAGAGGAGGCCTGCCTCCCGGGAGCAGCCTGGCTGGACAGCTGATCCTTGCTAATCCCCACACTGTAGAGCCAAACTGGTTGATTTTCATCTACCTCTGACTTCTGACTTGCATGTTGTTCTTTACATCGCTGGCTTTATTTTCAAACCTGTCAACAGGACTCTGAAAAGGTTGCACACATGAGCAAAGGCTTGGGCAGCTCTAGGAAGGAGCAGCAGAAAGAAAGGTCTAGAACATTAGCACAGTTATAGAAGGGCCAATACTCAGACTCAGGAAACTGAGTCAGAAAACCACGAACTTCCCATTTTCTTGACTTTTCTCTTATCAAAGCAAAAATGAGGCACACTTTTTTTTTATATCACTGTGACCCTTTAAATCCAAGATGGCCCACACTCTTAGTGAACTATATTTATCAAGTTTCTTAATAAAGCAAAAGCTCAGAAGCCTTTGAGAGAAAAGTCTTTTATTTTTATTTTGGACAGAGACACAGGCCAGCAACCAACAGTTTACTGTTGTTGTTCAGTTGCCAAGTGGGTGATTCAATTAAAATAGGAACGGCATCAGATCTGTTTATATGAATCCACAGAGTTGCTATTTGTAAAGGGGCCCTACACCTCTGACCTATGTTGTTGCTAAACTGTTCTTTCCCAAGACTGTGCCAAGGAATCTAAAAGAAGAATCACAGGTGCATCACCAAGGTTAACATTTGCTCAAATGACCTGCTCCTCTCCACCACATCATGCTGTCATGACGAAGAGGGCTCAGACTCACCCTGTCTACAAATACGTATGTTGTGTCAACTATTTTTTTCTGACCTACCCAGTTTACCCATTGAATTCAAGACAATGAAAACCAGAATATCAGAGTTAAAGAGACTCTTGGGGGTCACATGGTAAATTACTTCATTGGAAGTTGAGGAGACCGAGGACCAAAGAATTCATTAGACTGGGACTTGAAGGCAGAGTTATCAGGACTCTTTTCAGTTTATCACATTCCCCAGCAAGCTAGCTGGCACCTCAAGATAGAAGCTGGCTCAGGAACTTCATCTCTTACCAGATAGATTTGCAATGTAACATGGGAAAGGAGAGCCCTGGTATTCCAGATGGTAAGAGCTATATTCTGGGTTCTCATATATCTACAGGGGTCCTCTCAAAGCTGAGAAGTAGCATCCAGATTTTCTTCCTTCCATAAATCATGTGGAGAATTCAAAGTCTTGATGGGCCCCACAAAAAAAATTAGGAGATAAAATATCAAGATAGTTCCAGGACTAATGAATAATGCAATAATATGTGAGAAAAGACCCTTTCTGGTAAATTCTAAAGCACTTTTCAAATATTTTAGTGTAATAAGGTATTACTAGGAAGTTTCAGTATCATCAAGATGTAATAAATAAAAGATTAAAAAATATCCAAAAAGCCACCCAACAATAATTTTACATTTTTATGATCCTCTCTTTGGAGAAGTATGAATACCACACAACCTCCAAAGAGCATGGGATGGGAGGGGTGCCTGTGTCTCTGCTCAGTTGTCTTGAGAGAAGTCTCAAGGGTGGGATATAGAGTTTTTTATATGTCCCCTCAAATTAGGGAAATAATGTGGTGCCTTCTCTTTGTCAACCAACCTTAGATTGTAAGGGGTGACCTAGTAAAGGAGAGGTGACAGTATTAGGTAACTTGTTCTCATAGAGATATTCATAGTGTTTCCAAGGACCAAATGTGGGCCCTAATAGGGAGCTGAGGCTTCCAGGCTCTAATGAGGGACATGGGACCACTAGAATGGAGAGCATTAGCAGGGTCAGAGGAGCCACAAGTTTAATATCACCCGTGAACAGAGAGGCCCTACAAAAAAAAGGAGAAAGGATCAGTCTTTGTTTTCTCACAGGCTCATGGAGCTCAAAGTCAGCTGCCTTTAATTAGGCTTCCTGGGAGCAGATTCTGGAATAGGGATTCTTATGAAGTGGTTTACTCAGGGAGTGCTCTCAAGGAAAGGGAAGTTAGACAAGTGGGAAGCAGGAGAGGGCAGGCAGTCAGGCCAAACAAGGCTCCGGCCTCTGCTAGAGGCTAGTTTCTAACTGGCCTTCCTGCGAGCTCTGGTGTTTCCTGGAAAAGAGGACACAGGCTTTTAGCTCCCTGTCAGTGGGATCACTGGTTGGGGCAGGCAGTGTAGGAGAAAAAGGGGGAGCAGTAGAGGAGGGAGGGAGTTGGGAGAGAGATAGGGCCATTACCAGGAAAGGTGGCTTCCACTTGGCCACAGGCAAATTCTCCTCAAAGAGGAGCATCTGTAGCAGCCCATAGTGCACCTGAGGGTAGGTGAGGCTCTGGGAGGACTCTACCAGCTTCGTGCCAGTCAAGTGAGAGCTTTTTGGCTCTTATATTCCCTCTTCACTCTTTCTAACCAAACTCCCAGGGGTGAGAAAGATAAGTGTGCACCCACTACACACACGCGCGCGCACACACACACACACACACACACACACCACTTCTTTCCCAAAGAGCAAAAGACTCACCTGCAGCAGGCCTACCTAGAGTGGGAAGAGAAGCTCTAACAGGATTGAAAGCTGTATGTAGGACCAAAGATTTTTTAATGTTGCATTGAAAGTTTATGTATGTACATAAAAGAAGAAACTTACTACAGCCCATTAAGTTTACACAGACTATACCTTTGAAGCAATCCCCAAGATCAAGAGACAAAAAATCCCCAGCAACCCAGAGGCCCCTTTAGGCTCCCTCCCAGCTCTACACAGGGTAACTACTCTAATACAGGTAACAGTAGCATAGACTCGGTCCACCTGTAATGGAATCTTATATACACTTCTGTCTGAATTTTCTCTGCATTATATTAATGATATTCATCCATGGTTTTGAAGCTTTCTCTGTGTAGGATTTATTTGAATGACTATACCTAAATGTATTTAGCACTCCAGGTTGATAGAAATTTGAATAGTTTGCAATTTGAGATTATTATGTACAGTTCCTCTGTAACATTTTAATACACGGCATATGGTGAATCTATGTACACATTTCCATTACACATTGATGGGGTTGTAGAAAATTGTGTGTGTGTGTGTGTGTGTGTGTATGCTCATGCATACATGTGTGTTAGGCAGCTTTTTCACTGCTGTGATTAAAAAATATTACAAGTATAATTTTAGGGGAGGAAAAGTTTATCTGGGGACTCATGGTTTCAATCCATGGACAGCCAGCTCCATTCCTCAGGGTTCAAGGTGAGGCAGGACATCATGGTGGAAGAGAATGGCAGATGGAAGCAGCTCACATGATGATCAGGAAGCAGAGAGAGATCTTTACTTGCCAGAAACAAATATACACCCCAAAGGCATGTCCCCAAGGATCCACCTCCTCCAGCCACACCCTAGCAGCCTTCAGTTACCACTCAGTTCAGTTAATCCCATCAGGGGATTAATTCTCTGATTGGGTTAAGGCTCTTATGACCCGATCATTTCACCTCTGAATGTTCTTGTATTGTCTCTCATATGAGCTTTTGGAGGACACCTTCCATCCAAACCATAACAATTTGTGTGCATTTTAATAAAGAATGCCTGACAGTTTTTTAAAGTGGTGATAATATTTACAATTCCACGAGCAATGATAAGAGTTGGGTTGCTCTAGACATTTGCTAACACTTGGTATTGTCTTTCTTCTTTTTATCCAGAATTGGATATTGTTAACTACTGAATTGAGACTGAGTGTGACAGTTTTCTAACTCTAAGAGTGATTAGAGCAGTCTGCAAGCATCTTTGGGATAGTTTGTTTCTTTGTTTCTTTTTTTCTGGTTAAAAAAATATCCAATGTTTTTGTTTTTTTATGCACTCTTACAACTGTTGTCTTTTTGCTACTCTTTAAATTTAGTGCATTATAGTTGTGCATAATGATGGGATTTATTGTTACATATTTGTGCATGCACACAATCTAACAATATAATTTGGCCAATATTACTACCCAGCACTTTCTGGGTTTTAATACATGAACAAAGGAAGACCTCCCTATAACCAAGCAAGTTTTAAAGGAAGTGGGAGTAACAAAAGTAAAGTTGTTTTTATGATTATGTATCATGATATATGGTTCCATTCAGTAACTTTGGGACATTACTATCAGTAGCAACATCATTGTTATTATTTATATTATTTTTATTTAACATTATTTATTTTTATCAATGCATTATAATCATACCATAGATATTATGCCATATTTGTGCATGCACATAACATAATAAATATCATTCTGTACAATTTTATTTTATTTCTACTACTTTATCAAAGCACAGGGATTCCCTATGAAAGATCATAAAATGTTTCCACTCTTTTAAGTTTTCTGCCTCGATTTAAAAAAAACAAACAAACAGGATTTTGACCTAGCTGGTGCCTAAATTGATAATGAATTTTGTCACTCTCAAACTAATTTCAAAAATCCTACTTGCATTCCTATTATCACAGGGGTTAAGGAGCATAGTTTTCATAATAAAAATTGGTAAGGTTGTTATTTTCTTCCTTGTGTTGAGGAAAATGAACATAAAAAAAAATCTCACTCCCTAAGCTCCACTCAAGACCCCATCCCAGAACCAAGGGCTTCCATATAGGATGCACCAAATGTCCTTCATTTGTAAGAAATGGAGCATGCACACCATTGCTAGATGATGTGGGCCTGCAAGATAATTGATCCCTGCAAGGGCCTCTGGAGGGCAAACCAAGACTTTTATTGTTTTTCCCACATTTTTGTCTAACCAGTTTTAAAAAAGAAGAAAAAATTGGCATGTGTAGAGTGTTAGAATGTCAGGTTGCTAAGGAAAGCCTTTGTTTGAGGAATTGTCAGCAAACATGTCATTTTCTAATTGGGGCTATTTGCTGTGGTCCTTCCGCTGGCTGTCTACACTCAGTGAAGGTTGTAATTATAAACGGAGCAGCAGCATTTCCACTGCAGACTCACCATGTGGTTTCCCTGACTCATCCTAATGAAACATAGACCCCTCAAAGGGAAGAGTTGGATTTTTTTCCTCCCTGAAAAACATGCTGCAGTTGATGACCTTGATTGACATTCCTTAATGATGAAATGCAATTTGTTATTCAATTTTTAAGTGTTATATTAAAAGGCAGAAGAATGAGAAGCCAAATGCTGTTTGTCTGGGTTTGTATACATACCTATTATATTTTATCTGAAATCTTTACTTTCAAAATTGTGCCAATATTAGACAGCCATATGGCCCCCAACAAAACTACCAAAATGTTTTCTTCCAAGGAAACTAATCATCACACAAATATATTAGTGCTAGATAAAGAAAAATGAACAAAATTAGAGGTTACATGACAATATTGCTTTTGTGATATGGGAAAGTGGCTGAGTTATTACCTGGGTAGGAAACAAGCTTACCTGGCTCAAGTGAACCCCAAAGGTTTGTGTTAGCCTTTCTGATTCTCCTTAAAGGTGCAACTCCTATTCAGGTTGGCTGATCTACAAATGGATAAGAAACTACCCAAAGGCATTGCTGGCTGCCTTCCATGTACTAAAGATTCCAGTGCACCAAACAGACACAATTCACACCTTGGGGACATTCTCTGTTCCCACCACACAAGCAGAAGTCAGGCTGGAAGAGGACCTTGAGAAAGATGAACCTAGACACTTTAAAGGGAAAGGAGGTGGCTCTTTGGAGACAGCACCAGGACAACAGGCATAAACCCAGTTGAGCCAAGCAAATCTCCTGGATCTCCTAAAAATAATCAACACTGGGTCTCAGGCCAGGCCTACCGAAACAGCATCTGCCAGGTCAGGTCAGGACCCTGGGACTCTGAAGTGCACCCATGTTTGGGAATGAGTGAGTCCAGTCAAACTCCTTTGTTTCAGAGTTGAAGAGAGTAAGGTTCAGGAAAGTGGAGGTTCAGGAGAGAGGATGCAGGACAGCATCAGGCGACCAGTGACAAAAGGCCATCTGTGTTCAGCATCCTTCCCATGGAGAGCATACTGCCTTCTGGGCACTTTGCTTGCTTGCATTAGGCTCCTTACCTTCAAAGGTTTGTCAATTGTGCTGTGTGATGATTTTACCTCTCCACTCCTATTCTTCTTATTTTTAAAACAAGGATAATAAGAACTACCAATCAAGGACTTAAAAAATTGTTTTAGAAGGAATAAGGAAACTTTGAAAACTACAAAAAGCAGGGTAACTGCTGGGCACAGTAGTACACACCTGTAATCCCAGCGACTTGGGAGGCTGAGGCAGGAGGATCTTGAGTTCAAAGCCAGCCTCAGCAAAAGCAAGGCACTAAGCAACTCAGTGAGACCCTGTCTCTAAATAAAATACAGAATAGGGCTGGGGATGTGGCTCAGTGGGCAAGTGCCCCTGAGCTCAATCCCTGTTACAAAAAAAAAAAAAAAACAGGGTAAATAGAAAGTGTTGCTCTTATTTATATCAGGATACAGTCTTATTTATACAAATTATACTGGTGACAATTAAAACTAACCTTGGATGGGACTTGGCCTGTGATCACACCAAACTCTTTTAACCATTGATCACTCTCTCTTGCCCTGCCTCAATCTTATTCTCTGACTAGCCACTTTGGTTTTCTGTTATGTAGTTTAATAATTTAATGATAGTTGAAGCTGCTATGATTACCTACCATTCTGAGTCTCCCCCCAATTCATGTCAGAAGCCCCCACTGAAATGAAGAGAGAAAACTACCAGCCCCAAGCATAGCATCCCACAGGAGATGGATGATTCAGCTGGTCACAGAGACATGGGGCTAGATGAAGACTTGGAGATCCATCATTCAACCACTTCACCAGTATTTGTAGAGAGCCCACATGTATCCACTAGGTTTCTAAGCTCTGGAATTATAGCAGTGAAGAAGAAAAAATAACCCCAACATCCTATTGCTCACTTTCCAATGTGGAACAGAGTAAATCAATAAATAAGTGAACAAACACATAATAAAGCATCAGGTAATGCAAAATGCTATGGAAGAAATTGCAGCAGAATCAAGGGCTAGAGTAGAGTAGTTAGGTAGGAGTTCAGGGACACCAAGATGGTGGAGGGAGGGTAGAAGAGAGATGCCACTGGATGACAAGACAGAGAGATGAGTCAAGTAAGTCCCTGTGTACTATAAGTCCCATTGCCATGACAACTCCTGCCACTGAGGACTTATCACCATGACAACTCCTACCACAGGTTCAATATTTTAAAATGACCAATGGGGGTAAAGTGGGCAGTATTCTAATTGGGCTTTCTAAAGTAACAAATGGGGGGAAAATGAATGGTATTTTAGTCAGGTATCATAAGGTAACCTATGGGAGCAAATGGGATAAGGTCTTCATATAGGAAAGAGAATGCCTCACAGCTCAGCATCTAAGACACTAATTTCCAGACATCAGGGTTTTGAGCCTTTCTTGCTTTCTTCCTCAGCCCACTCCTGTCTACCTTATAGAATGCCGCTCGCACCTCTACTTTCAATAAATCTGTACTTGGCTGTAACTTGTGTGTGTGTTGCTCTAAACACCAAGTACCTGGATACCCAACAATAACACAGTGAGGCATCCTGACTTGGAGAGGATGGTCAGGGTGGTCAGGGATGGGTACCTGGGGAAAGGGGTATTAGAGTGGGATCTGAATTGTAGGAGGATTAAGTCACATGGAGATTTGGGAGTGGGATGGCCCAGGTAGAGGGAAAAGAAATGCCATGTCCTAAGACCCAAATGAACTTGGTGAGTTAGGATGACAGCACAGAGGACAGGATGGAGGTGAGATATCTGAGGCACGCAGGGTTTGATGACCTGGGGTGTCAAAGTAAAGGCGAGGAGCCTAGTTTATTCTAAGGGTGAGGGATGGGGATGCCAACATCAGAGCATGCTGAAGCAGGAGATAGAGCAGGCCACCCGCTATGTGACTACAGTCATACTTTATGACTAGAGTAGTACTGGGTGAGCACGTTCACGGACTACTCCAACCACACAAGCACAAAATACACTGTAGCAGATACAAGTGTGGAAGCAGAAAAATCAGTCCTGAAATTTTTGCAGTGAGAAATGATGGTGATTGGAATGTGGGCACAGATGGCAAGACTCAGATTCGGTCAGGTAGTGGTTGGAAGAGAGAGCTAGTGGGGTTGGCAGAATGTCTCCAAGTGCAGAGATGCTCACTTCAGAAGAGCTTGGGGCTGCAAAGAACGTGCAGAAAGGAAGGAAGGAAAAGGTACACACACACACTCACTCATACATACATATGTATATAGACACATATACATATAAATATATGTGTGTGTATATATATTCATATATTACATTATATATCTTCTCTCTGTACCATAACATCATTTTTAGTAATAAGCATCAAAGAAAATAATACTGAAAATGACCTGGAAAGAAACACAGTGGAAATCTGCTTTCATTGAAGTTTATGTATATATGTATGTATGTGTGTGTACACACACACACACACACATAATATATGTATATAGTGTGTGTGTGTATATATATATATATATATATATATACATGATTATGTATATAATTGTATTTTTAAACTAGAAAATAAAATTTAAGTATGGGAGAGAGTATTATAGTGCAAAAATAGAGGAAAAGCACAATTATTTATTCAATAGTTTTATGCTCAACAGTTTTGGAATGTGATTATAATATAATATAATAATACTTAATTTAAATGGCTCTTCAGTAACTAATAAGTAAATTTTAATAAAACTGAAGTATCTACAGAAAGCACAATTAAGATGACAACTAAATCACTCCACTGATGTGAGGCTGGTTTTTAATTTGATCTTAAAGTAATCATTTAAAAAGAATAATAAACTAAAATTTTACATATATTCCATTTTGATAAGCTATTTCATGTATGAACTACATTTGAACTGACAGAGATATGTGCACTCACCTACATATGTATACATATATGCAGAATAGACCTTATAGTTCACACCATTTTATTGTTTTCAATGTTCAAACACAAGTTTCAAGTGGACACAAAGCAGAACAATGGAATCATCTCCAATTCTCTTTCTGCTTTTCTTTGCTCCCTGAACAGCCACTGTTTATTTTAAAACTGCTATCCAAATGCAGGACTATAGACTTCCACAGGGATTGGAGACACAAACTGCAACCAAAAAGTGCTTAAAGGACTCTCTGAACAACTACACACTCACTCCACAAACAAACACACATCTCCATGTGTGAGGGGTGACTGTCACACTGAGAACTCCTCCAATAAACTTCCATATAAAGTTGCAATGTTTATTAAAGTATAATCCATGAACTAAGTGATTTTTAATTTTATATATTATGAAGACTGTACAGCTACCACAACAACTATTTAGAACTTACACCAACAGGAGACCTTCTTGTGGTATTTTATCATTGACTGGCCAAAAGAAAAAGGCAGACTTTTTGTTGGTTTTATTCGTTTTAAATTTTCGACTGTGCATCCCCTTTGAATCTAAGGTAGAAGATTGCAATGCTCAGGACTTGCTAGATCATTGTTCTAATAATGTTTCATTTAAAATTCCCTGGGCTTATAGAGTCAGGAAACCTCCCTCTAGCCCGGTTGCTCAATGCACACAAGAAACCTGGCATTGGGGAGAGGGCAAGGTTCCCACTGTTCAAAGATGCAGCAGTGGAAAGAAATCAGAGCAAAGACCTCCAGGACTCTCTAGATGCCAGTGAGGTGCAGGATGGCATGGCTTGGATTAGAGCAGGTCCTGCTGATGTAGGTAGGACACCCTCAAAATGCTGCAGTGATGGAAAGAGGGAGGCTGACAGAAGTGGACACTCAGGTCTCATCCAAAGACAGAGGCATGACTTAGCTTCAGTCAAGTTACCATATAGGAACACAGGCCAGTGGTGCCAAAGTTTCTGCTTTATTCTAGAAAAGCCAGAGGATTTTTCTCTTCTTTGGCATAACATTTTCTAACTTTTTATGTGTTGGCAAATAATTCAAATTACTTAAAGGATCAAAAGAAAGAGAGGGAGAAAACCTCTAAGGCCTGCCATGTCAGCAGGCTGGGTCTGGCCAGCGCTACTGGCTCTCCACCTCTGCACTGATAATTAGTGACTAGACACACATTGGTTTAGTGTCCAGAACCTTCATTAAAAAGGTTCAAGTGTGCCCCTCCTTCAGGATGGTTCAATTTTTCTTCATTCATATGAACTAAATTTGAATATAAAGAAATAGATATATACACTTACATAAATATGTATACCTACATCCATAATAAAGTTTATCATTTATACTGTATTGTTATTTTACATTTATTTTTAAACAAATAAAAATTTCAAGTGGATGGCAGCGGAGAGTTGGAGATTCTACTCCTACACTGCGAGATTTTTTATAATTTAAAAAAATTGAATTGACATATATTAATTGTATGTATTTATGGGTTACAGTGTCATATTTCAGTATATGCACACAGTGTTTGATGATCAGATCAGGGTAATTGACATTTATCATCTATTTTTATCATTTCTTTGTGTTGGGAACATTCAAAATCCTCTCTACTAGCTATTTTGAAATATGCAATTAATTTCTGTCAATAAAAGTGATGCTACTGTACTATAGAACATTAGAAGTTATTCCTCGTAACCAACTGCACTCCTGTACCTGTTAACTATCTTTCCCCTCCTTCTACCCTTACCAGCCTCTACTGATTATACTTTCTAAATTCTATGACATTTGCATTTTTAGCATCTATATATAAGTAAAAATAAGCCACATTTTTCTTTCTGTGCCTGACTTACTTTGCTTAACATTCTGTCCTCCCATTCTATCCACATAGCTAGCTACAAATGACATAATTTCATTCTTATCACTGAATAATATGCACACAGGGGTGTGTGTGTGTGTGTGTGTGTGTGGGTGTGTACTTTTCTTTATCCATTCACCTATCAGTGGACACTTAGGTTAAAAGAATATTAAACACCTCAATTTACTCTGTATCAACTTTATGTTACTATTAAAAAATACCTAAGGCAATTAGCTTATAAAGAGAAAAGGTTTATTATTTAGCTCATTGTTCTAGGGATTCCAGTCCAAGACTGGGCAGCTCCATTTCTTCAGACCTCTGGGGGGGATGCCAGATGGCAATGTTGGGGAGTATATACTGGATCAAACTACTCACATCATAAGCCAGGAAGCAGAGAGAGACCAGGAGACTGGAGTCTCAGAATCCCATTCATAAGGCATGCATCCAGTGACTTAAAGATTGCTCACTAGGCCCCACCTCTCAAAGGTTCTACCATTTCTTAATAATAACACCCTAGAGATCAAGCCTTTAATGCATAGGCTTTGGCAGTGACTCTCATCCAAATCATAGCATCATGCTTATGCAAGGACCACTTGCATAATCTTCTGTATATCATTGCAATTTTATTATGTGTTCTGCCCAAGCAAGTAAGTACTACACTGCAATATTTTGAGTTCATTCAGACCCACAGCTGAGAGAATGAGACAAATTTCTTCCTGTCCAGGGAAAAACTGGCCCTGAGCCCTCTGCCAATCTCCCCCTCAAAGGACCACCCTCTGGTTCTGTATTTCATTGCTACACTCCCTGCCATCAGCTGCAGACACAGCTAACACTGCAGCATAGCCAGAGAGCTAACAGACCAAGTTCAAGGGCTACACTGGTCTACCTAGAGCAATTTCCCCTGTAACCCATCAGGAACAGACAAGACAGCTTGAAGCTCATGTAACATTTTCACCATATGCTGTTTCGAAATAACCTTGTTCCACAGGGAAAACCTTCAAAAGACTTTTCTTTGAAAACATACCTAATGATAAAGACATGCTACGTCCTAGATCCCAGAGGCTGCTGAGAATTTTACATACTACCAATTTCATCTTATCTCCTGGGCACTGTGGGGTAGAACAGAAGCCACAGCTAAGTGTTGAATTTATTAGACATCTGTCAGCATCTGTCCCTCACATACAGGAGGGCTTCCCTGCCAAATGGGCCACTGTCTGGTTTAAAGAAAGAATGAAAATTGTCAGGAATGCTATCTGAAGGTATTTAAAGGGACGGGGTTACATGCGTTTTGGTTTTCTCTGCCTTTACCCATACAGAAGCAAAGTGTGGAAGGATAGGCATTGATAATCTGAACTTTGTTCTTTAAAAAATAACTTACCCACATTTGTACATAGAAAAGACCAGACAAACATAGATCAAAACAACAGCAATCATTTCTTTCAAGCAGTAGAACAAGAAGTGATATATAGAGATGTATCTCTATTTGCATAACTATTTTCTAACTATTCCATGATGAATATTTATTACTTTGATCATGAGAAAAATAAAAACAACTGATTAAAAACTATAAGGGACTAAAAACTAAAAAGGACCAGGCATGATGTGTCAGTTTGCTTGAGCTGCCGTAACACATGACCCTCATAGAGTGGCTCTAAAAATCAGCAGTGTGTATTCCCTCACAGTTCTAGAGGCCACAAGTTTGAGATCAAGGTGAAATCAAGGTTGGTTCCTTCTGGAACCTCTGAGAGAAAATCTATTCTGGGCTTCCCTCCTAGCTTCTGGCAGGCTTTGGTGTTTCTTGGCTTTCTAATGCACCACTCCAATCCCTGCCTCTGGCTTCACTTGGCACTTTCTCTGTGTCTTCACATAGCTTTCTTATAAGGACACCAGTCACTGGATTTAGAGCCCACCTTAATCCAGTATGACCTCAGCTTAATTTAACTCCCTCCCATCTGCCCAGATCCTATTTCCAAATAAGCTCATACTCTGAGGTTCTGGGTGGACCTGAATGGCGGGGGTGGGGACACTATTCAAGTGAGTACACTTGCAAATGAACTGAAGGCATTAAACCTTGGTTCCTGAGAAGTAGAGCTTTGGCTATGGGAACTACATGCATGGCCTTGCTGACCCTCAGTTACATTTAGCTAAGGAGTGAGGTCAGAGAAAAAGATGTAGATCAACAAAAAGGAAAATGGGTATGAACCTGGATGGGAGTTACAGGAAGAATTAAAACTCAAAGGCCAAAGGATACATCCAATGACTTTGGTACTTTTTCAATACCTGCTTAACATAGATTTTGATCAATGCTCATACTCAAAAAACTACATAAGCCCATATACTCTAGCACACCAAAATGGATTTTCCTGCTCTCAGGACCCCTCCCATATTTTAGGAGTTCTATCTCCTCTCTTCTCATTCAAATAAATCCTTCTGCCTTTACTCTTCCTTTCTGTTATTGTCCATGAATTTTACTCTTCAAAGACAAGAACCCAGAAAGAAATTGAAGCAGAGAGAATCTAGTTTCATCTAAAAACTCTGGCTTCAATATCTCATAGCTAGGAAATGGCAGAGAGGAGATTTGACTTTCAAGGTAAATATTTCTAATACTTCTGCTGCAGGGTGGTGTTGCTGATTAGGAGCTCTGCTGTCCTGTTATTAGTGCTCTCTTTAGCGCTGGAGGAACCAGCAGAGACCTACCTCTGGACCCTGTAGGAGGATCCCCATAGAACATATTTCTTTGAGGGATACTTCAAGAATGTGGCTCCTGGAAGCCCTTAGTGGTCTTGGTAAATCAATTCCTGCCTGATGTCCAGACACAGTCCCCTACATCTCTCTGTGCTGCCCATGAAGACTGGGTATGACATCCCTTCAGAACAAAGTCAAAGTCACAGGAAAATATTGGCTTCCTAAAAAGAATTGCGGTATGTACTCAGAGCCAAAAGGAACGAGGTGTTTGTTTGCCTCAGTCTTCCTTTTCTGTCCTCACATCTGTCAGCTCCACCATGGTACTATGGATTGATTACCTTAGGATCTGAATTTCTGTGATATGGTCCCCAACCCCTAACCCTGGACTTGGCCTACTTTTCTAATATTGAGGTTTGCAGGGGGGGGTTCTGTCTCAGTTTTTGTTTTCATTTATGATTTACTATTGTCTTGGATACTTTCTCTGAAATCCACCCTTTCTCCAGAATTTGTTATTATATTATATATTTTTGCTTTCATTGTTGTTTCATTGGTTCATACCCAGGTCAATTTAACAATGTAAGATTGAAGGGCTGAGCCACTGTACTCTGTGCTTTCTTCAACTTAAGCCAGACCCCTAAAAAGTTGTTAATGTTCAGTTTTGGTCCTTGATTCAATAGGAACACAAATGTCTTAAAACGAAAGGCCAGATAGAGTGGTAGAAGATGATTCTACCACTGGCTTGGGTCTAGTTCCAGTTCCACTATAGTATATTGACCATCTTCCATGTGTGTGAAATACTCTCCTTTTATTTAGGTTAATCCTCCAGCTATTTGGGGACCTTTTTTCTCAAAGCTCTTCTGGCAAGGTCAGAAATATCTGGAATATAGAAGGAAGAAATGGCCTCTGCTCTGCTCCAAGCATGTGATCTTCCGCCTGGGGTCAGAGGGAACAATCAGCCTAGCGTATGCCACATCCTTAGCCTTCTACCACATGGCCATACATCTTAGACTGGAACACGAAGTCTCATGTTAGCCTGATTTTCTTTATGTTTCAACACCTCCCCTGGTACAATTAGCACCACCTGATTATTGAAGGGAGCTCCTCAGAAACCTGTGATCTGGGCTTAAGGAGAATAATAAGACCCAATAGAACTGGCTGGACAGCTAAGCTTTCCCACTGCAACTATCCACAAAAGCACAGTAGTGCCGGGTGGTGCCATTTGGTGGGGAATTGGGAAATAGTCCAGAGTGTCACTCTGTCCAAGATCCATCTAGATCCAAAGGGGTCCTGAATTCAGGACAGCCATCAATGTGAACCCTACTTTCATGAGAAATATTCTCACCATATGGTGCCTTGCTAAAAAAGGAAATCTGTTCTACAAGGACATACAAGGCACTACAATGCTCCTGGTATTATACATTTACTACTAGAGTCCCAAGGCCTCTGTCAGATTGTACTAGACAATAATCTCTTTCACCAGAGCCATAAGTTTTATACTCAGGGCCTCTGTGATAGGTTAGCCACACCTGCCTATCTGTTAAGGTCCAGTAAGAGTTCAGATCCATCTGCCATAGGCTTGGGTCACAGAGGGTCCAGAGCAAGCAGTAGCCTTGATTGACAAGCATGGACACAGCAAGACTATGCAACGAGTCAGTCTGGTTCAAGATACATTGTTCTATAGGACAAGTTCCACTACTGTTTTAGAACATACAATACTTCATTCTTAGTCATAATTTTACTGAAAATGTTAGGAATTTTAATGAAAATATTAGGAATGCAAACATACATCAGGATAGATTTTGCAGAATGTGAAAACAAGGAAATAAAATGAGCTGGTGTCATTTGGTCATCTAACTCAGGGGAAATGAAAATGGCTAAATTTTTTTTTAGAAAATAAATTGGAACTTGGTCTGTGAATTAAAAGAGACACTTATCATAATTTAACCAACAGTTCTAAGCCAGGACTCTGGGAAAGCATGGAATGAAATACCTGTGACATGTGCTTCATTAGGGGGAGGGAAGCCTCATCTTTCATCAGAATGTGGAGAGGGTTTCCCACTGACATAGCATCAATATCTGCTGCTTATGGATGAAAAACTGCCACTCAAAAAAGTGAATTAATAATGAGATAGTTGCAGAATTTTAACTAAACTCTGCTCTCTTACCTTCCCGTATAGTCTTTCAATCATTGTTCTGGGCCTCTGTGGTAGGTTAGCCACACCGGCCTATCTGTTAAATTCCAGTAAGAATTCAGATCCATTTGCCATAGGCTTGGGTCACAGAGGGTCCAGAGCAAGCAGTAGCCCTGATTGACAAGAATAGGCAGAATCTTGCAACCAAATTAGTCATTATGTAAGCTTCTCAGTCTAATTTCAAAGTCTCTTAACACTTGGGGAATTCTTCAAAGAGGTTGAAAAATTGGCAATGTATCTCTTGTCCTCAAGGGCATTTTTATTAAATTATAAGCAGATGCATATTTCCACATTGAAACCAGCTCAAAGGAAGCCGCTCTGTACTGCTTGGCTCTCTGTGCAAAACTTGCTTTCAATTATCTTGATCCATATTGAATTTTCCCACCTCCCTTCAGCATCGAAGCTTCTAGGAAACACCAGGCACATTTAAGCAGGAGCATTTACTTCATCATCACCCATAACATAAATCAATAGTAATAAATGATCAAATGATCAGGCACGCCTTGTATTGTTTATCTTGGCATTGTCTAGACCACATGGAATCAACTTGTTTTTCTTCAGTTGTTTTGTAAAATTACTGCATATTAACTCTCTTTGTAATTAAGTCAGGAACTCCGGTCTTCATTCACACCTACTAGCCTGTACCATTCCCAAGTTCTCAGAGTGGTAGGGCCTTCCTAGACACTCATTCCAACTCTCAATGCTCTTCTCCCAGCCCACTAACCTCGGAAATATTATTTGCTCTTAACATGCGTAGATCACCACATCAGACTTTTAAAAATCCACAATAATAATTGTAATGAGAACTACAAACATTCAGTAGCTATGCTATCAAGAGCTACTGTGCTCTACATCAAGAAATACTCTGAACAGCTTTATAAAAATCTGCTAATCCAAATGGTTTGCCCAGCACAGTGGTACACACCTGTAATTCCAGTGATTTGGGAGGCCAAGGCAGGAGGATCACAAGTTCCAGGCCATCCTTGGAAAGTTCGAAGTCACCCTGGATAAGTTAGTGAGATTCTCTTTCAAAATAAAAAATAAAAAGGGCTGAGGAAGTAGCTCAATGATAAAGTGCCCCTGGGTTCAATCTCCTGTAACATCCCACCCCCCACCAAACACACAGAAATTCAAACAGTTTATAAACTAGATGTTATTTATTCCCATTTTACACAGGAGGAAATCCAAACTTAGAAATCTAAAGATCATAAGCTTAGTAGCACAGCTGGAATTTGGACTGAACTTCAGAGATCATTCTCTTTACCATCCTGTTACCATTCATAACAAATAACATGTGCTTCTGGGTTATGGTTTTACTCTGACATTGTATTTGTTAGTGGTGGGTTTTCTAATTGGGAGAATAGACAAACACAGATAAATTCTTAATTATTTAAATATATTAGAATGTGGCCATCAGCCACAGGAAATTTTAGTTTGTTAAAAGTTCACATTTAAAAGCCACTGTTTATTGAGCATTTACCTAGTGTCTAATAAAACCACTGTAAATAAGTATTGTCCATTCATATGCTAAGCCCAATTCTTTACTTCAAGGATGATAATGTCTTCCTTTTTCAAATGTAGAAACTAAAGCATAGAAAAATTAACTGATATGCCTAAGGCCTTATACCGAGTGATCTAGCTCAGGATTTTAACCCATGCTTTCCATGTTCTCTATTATCCTCCTAAATACCAATGAGTTTTATAGCTTCATGTGTGTGAAATAAACACCACCACCCATCTGCAACTCTGCACTAGTGGAGCATCAGTTGGGAGCGTTCACACAGCTACCAAGTTTCCCTGATCTTTCTTGTGGACTGCATGGTACCAGGAGGCTGGGTGTCAAAGCATAGTCTACCCCTTAGTATAATGGGTTTCTCTTTTAGGTGGCTGGTCTTGGTACCAAGCCCAGCTACCTAGCTCACACTGGGACAAATCCCTAATCTTACAAATAATATATGCAACCCAGAGGAACCAACTTGTCAAAATCTAATTGTTTCAAGACCACTGGGTTGTTAATTATATGAAGAAATATAGAAGAAACATGTGATCTTTGAAGTCACATAGACCCAGTGGTGTGCTGGTAAATGGTTTTTGTTTATTGTTTTGTGTTTGTTTGGTTTTCTGATAAATATTTAACAACTAGCTCTCCAGTGGTGGTGGTAGCGTCGGGGGACTCTGATTTGTAGCATTTGTCAATTTCCATGGCCTACCTTCCACATCATGGTTCAGTTCAAGATACCAACACGATATCTCTGCACATGGAGTCAGTAAGAGATACCAATAATTATCAGGAGTGTGTCAGCCAGATCCAGGATACCACTGCCAATAGACCCAAATCTAATCCCAGTTTATAACTTCCCAAGGTAAGATTTGGAGCAAACCACACTTAGTCTTTCTGAACACCACTTTTCATTTCTATAAAGAGAAGATACTACTGATAAAAATGATGGCATGATTAGAGGGCTATAAATAGAACAAGGTCATTTTTTCCCATTTCAGAGGGAGCTGCTCAGAATGCTTTTCAGAGCATTCTGTCAAAGGGAAGCAAAGAAACGCTTTACTATAAGTACAACGTATGCCTCTGAATTCAGTTAGGAGGAATTTGATGAAGTTGGTTGTATCATATGGTCAAGGCTGGCATCCTAAGTAGGATACTCTCCTATCCTATTGTCCTAATCCCAAAACTATATCCCAGGATGTGCTCACCCTTGAGCAACCCATGAAGAAGAAAGACAAAAGAGAACAGGATAGTTGCAGAAGGTTTAAGGTGGTATTATGGTTTAGATGTGGCCATCATACCAGAACTGCCTTAAGGTAGTATTATGGGTTAGATGTGATGTCCCCAAAAAGCTCAGGTGTGAGACAATGCAAGAAGGTTTGGAGGAAAAATGATTGGGTTACAGCCTTAACCTAATTAGTGAATTAATTTCCTAATTGGGATTAACTGAGTGGTAAACGAAGTGGTAGGGTGTGGCTGGAGGAGGTGGGAATTGGGATGTGGTTTGGGGGTATATATTTGTATCTGGAGAGTGGAGTCTCTCTGCTTCTTGATCATCATGTGAGCTGCTTCCCTCCACCACACTCTTCCACCATGATATTCAGCCTCACCTTGAACCCTGAGCAAAGGAGTCAGCCTTCTATGGACTAAGACCGCTGAAACCGTGAGCCCCTGCATAACCTTTTTCTCCTCTACAGTTGTGCTGGTCTGGGCCTTCAGTCACAGAAGCAAGAAAAATAAAAATAGGTGGTAAGACTGGGTCAGTGGCAAGAGTACACAAGGTAGAGAATAGCAAGGTAACCAGGCTACCTCACTCAGAAAGGCTGGCTTAGCCTTTCTGCCACCTACAGGAGAAGCACAGTAGCACCACTGTTTAATACCTATTTAAATATGCAGTGACTCATCTATGGTTGCCTTGGTGCTGTGGCCCAATCAACACTCGGCTCCTTAGCTGAGCACTTAGGGGGAGGATGTTCTCTGCATTTCCCCTGATGTTGTATGGTTGCTGGGAAGATTAAATTTGTGTGAAATAAAGCACAGGGTTTTGGCCAAAGTTATGCTGCCAAGTTTTATCCCTCCATTTTTCTTTACCTGAGTGACTCTAAATGAATCCTGACTGCTCACAAATGAAAAGAAGTGGAACCTCGCTGCCGCAGTCTGGCTGGGCACAAAATCACGAGCCACCACACAGCTTGTAGATTCAAACAGCAACTCTTTATTCCCGAACTCACACCAGCCGTATACAAACACGTTCTGGGGAAATCCATGTTCTCTGCCCAAATCCACGTTCTCTCCCAAATTCACCTTCACTGGGCTTCTGTCTCCCAAAATATACTGTCTGAATCCCGTGAGAACTCAAGGGGAACTCAGGCAGCAGGATACGCCCTATTCCCAGCAGGAATAATCTTAAACCTTAAACCTGGAACCTAAACTGGGAACGCCCTAAACCCGATTATGTTAAACCGGGAACACCCTAATCCGCCCTGGTCCTTGACAAGGTCAACTACATTCAATGTCACTGCAAAATGTCAGCAACATGGGGTACGCTGGCAAGGAAATTGTCATACCTACTTGGCTAATGGCTCCCAGCATCTCCCCCCTTCTGATTAATTAAACAACAAGCAATGTGGCTTAAGGACCGTGCCTGGTAGGTTGTCCAATTCAACATATGGTTCTTACCCGTCATCGGAAAACTGACCTTTAGGCGTCAGCCTCCTGGCTTAGGTTGATACCACTGCAATTGGATCATACCCGTCACTGACTACCGGTCCAGCATA
>NW_026000016.1:25974973-25990869 GCF_001458135.2 Marmota marmota marmota | reverse complement strand
CCAGTTTGCCTGAGAAATTTCTAGGGATAGGCAGCTTGAAACAAAAACAAGATAAATCAAAACAATAACACATTGTTTTTTGAATTGGTCACCCATTCTTTCGCTCTTCCTCAGGGGCAAGCAATTTCACTTACCTCCAAGCTTTAGACGTTCCCCGTACGAGCCGCCAAATGCCGCAGTCTGGCTGGGCACAAAATCACGAGCCACCACACAGCTTGTAGATTCAAACAGCAACTCTTTATTCCCGAACTCACACCAGCCGTATACAAACACGTTCTGGGGAAATCCACGTTCTCTGCCCAAATCCACGTTCTCTCCCAAATTCACCTTCACTGGGCTTCTGTCTCCCAAAATATACTGTCTGAATCCCGTGAGAACTCAAGGGGAACTCAGGCAGCAGGATACGCCCTATTCCCAGCAGGAATAATCTTAAACCTTAAACCTGGAACCTAAACTGGGAACGCCCTAAACCCGATTATGTTAAACCGGGAACACCCTAATCCGCCCTGGTCCTTGACAAGGTCAACTACATTCAATGTCACTGCAAAATGTCAGCAACATGGGGTACGCTGGCAAGGAAATTGTCATACCTACTTGGCTAATGGCTCCCAGCACCTCGCTGTGATTACCTGCCATCCTACAATCACCTGCTACTCCTCTGCATCAAATCCCCCACCAAACAGTGAAGTTGATTTAATATACTGGAGAATATTCAAAAGAATGTGCTTACCCTATGCCCAGAAGATACATCCAAAAAATGCATTTAGCAAGATCAGTATTGTTGAAATAAGCAGTTCCCAACCCAAGCTGTACATTCTAAAGGGGAAAATACATTTTGATGGTTGTATAAAAGTCAGTCACATTATTTTGTAGTAATGACTTTTACTGTTAAATATGATGCACATTACTTCGAAGTCATGAACTGTATTAAATTAAACACAGCATCGAATTACATTCATTCGGTGTTGAAGAGCCAGTGAGAAGTGGGGTGTTTTGCCATTAACCTTACCCTCCTACAACCTGGAATTACTTAGCCTTTAGCCATGGTGTGTGCTGACTTCAATGCAAATGTCCCTAAGATCCATGTACTAGAAAGGAGTTTTCTGGATTTGCATGGGTTAAGCTCTGGTTTGCTGGGAACTAAAGAGCCCCAAGTTTCAGTTTGGTTAAGTGGAGTTGGGACGACATGGATTATTGAGAACCCAGTGCTTCCATGCTTCCTGAGAGTCCTTCCACACTTCTTTGTCCTTTTAATTTCCACCAAATATGACAAGCAGGAAGAGAAAAATCTCCCTGCCTAAAATACTTCCAAATGTCTTATCAAGAAAACTAAATTGACTAGATCTGCCTCGACACATAGAACCAAGGCAACAGACAGGATATGGGAATGTGACCTTCCTGCGTAGGTGGGGAGAGTGGGAGGACCCGAAAAAAGGTTGTAGGGTCCCTGAGGTCTTAGGATCTCTAAAAGGACTTTTCTATCCACTGAAGTGCACTGTACCAGAGCCCAGCAAATTTTAGATATTAAAGGAATTATGAGTGAATTGTATGAACTTAGCTAAATGAAATAACATTTAAAAAAGCCATATGCCTTACCTGAACTTTGGATCCTTCAAGTGTACAAAGGCAAGAGAGATAGTGTCAGGATAGGATGTGGTCTACAACACAGACAGGCAAACACCCATCCCCACAGCCATGCCAGGAAGCAGGTCCCCAGCTATCAGATTGCTCAGCCTCTGGCCCAACCTCTGAAGATGCACTGTCCAACATAATAGCCACTAGCCATACATGGTCATTTAGATTTAAATAGAAATAAATTGAAAATGCACTAAATTAAAAATTCAGCACTTTTGTTGTGCTAGGAACATATCAAGTGTTGGTTAATCACATAAAGCTAGTGGCTTCCACAATGGATAACCAAGATATAGGATATTCTCATCATCCAGAAAGTTCTATAGGACAGTGCTAAAGCACAAAATATCACCAAAGTCCAAAAATCCTCTGATTCCTTATGGGATGCTATTTTGAGGCTGAAATTTTCTACCAAGTTTTTCTTTTTTCAATGTTTTTATTAGTGTGTTATAATTATGCATACTAGAGGGGTTCACTTTGACATAATCATACATGCTTGGAATATAATTTCTTCATTTTAATCTCCAGTACTTCCTCTCTCCCTGCCCCTCTTCCTCTTCTCTTATTTTACTGGTATTCCTTCTATTTATCTGTCATTTTTAATTGGTATTTATAGATACACATAGAGGTGGAATTCCCTTGCGGTATGTTCATATATGTACGATTTTATTCTGCAGTTCCTCCCTTTTCCTGTTCTTTCTCCCTCCCTTTCCACCCCTTCCTCTACTCTACTATTTTCCCTTCTATTGTCATGACCTACCCAGGTTTTCAAACAATCATTTAAAACAATTAAATGGGATTTATTCTTCTTATGTACGCAGCCCAGAAGAGTTTCAGGAAATAAGGTGAAAATATATGGTATCCCATTCTTATATGAAAATAGAAATACTTAAGGAAACCCACATAGTATCTACTAATCAACCCTGTAACTCTACATTACTTCAGAAGTAATGCAAATTTACTCACATCAATTAAGATTGAAGAGGCTAATTTTAAAAATCTGATTTTAACTACTCTAAAAGGACAATTAATAAAAAAAAATGGCTGTGCTAATTGCCTATCACTGATATAGGTCTCTTTAGGGCTTTGCTGTGCTACTTAGGCTACTGAGTTCAAAATGTATTAAAAAACGCCATTTTATACTGCTTCATGTGTGTGTATATGTGTATTATGTGTGAGTCAAAATTCTGACTTTTCAGACTGGTCTTTCCCTTAGACAAAGCAAATTTTCAATGGGAGCTCAGGGTACCTCATTAGTTCTAGACTCATTATCTTTCTTCAAAAGGGAGAAGTCTAGACCCAGGGCAGATTCTCCCATGGTAGGTATGCAGGACCTCCTTCTCCAAGGATTTGCTTCCTCTATCTCTACTCTGGGCTTCTTAATAACTCCGGTGCTGGCTGGAGCCAGGAAAGGTGTCTGTGGGTGTAGCAACCCTTATAGTGTGTGACTGGGCTCTTGAAGCTGAGAGAAGATACAGCAGGCCCAGCATACTCAGTGTGAAGACACAGCTTTATAATGATGTATGCCAGTCTTGGAGCTATTCACTGGATTCTTTCAGCTTTCTGTTTTTTCCAGCACATAGACTGCACTCTCGGCTCCCTTAGCTTTTGGTGTGATGATGTTGTGACTACTTCCAACCAGTGGTTTGCAAACAGAAGTGTCATGTCACCACTCTGAGCCAGAGCAATTTGATAGATGCAGTGAGCCCCTTCAGAAGTTTGTTTTGTTTTGTGTTTTTTGGTTGTTTTGTTTTGTTTTTGGCAACAGAGACTGGTAGTGTTCTGGATAGTGTCTGGATAGTGACTTTTTTGTCAGCCTGAGTCCTGGAAAGAGAATTTAAAAAAAAAATTGAAATGAAATGCCTAGTTCAATTGTAGGCACATAACATGAGTCAGAAACAAACCTTTGTTGTTTTAAGACACTGATTTTTCAGTTGTTCTATGGCCAACCAGACTGATACATGACATAAATAAGGTTAAGCATAGGGGTATAGAGGGGAACTTGTTTCTACAGAGGAGTTGTTGAAAAGGGTGCTCCCATTCAGCCAACAATGTCCTGTGTCCATCGTTGAGCAAATGCCATGGGGCCAGTATTGTGAGAGATATCAGGAAGGTACATCATCTGCCCTTCTAGGAGTTAGTAATCTAGTACAAACATAAAAGTCTAAAATAAACTATTGTAATGGGTTGAATCCTATACTACCCGTATAAATAAAATGTTATAGAAATTCAGAATAGGCCTCAATAGTTCATCTGAGAAAATTCAGGAAAGGCTATTGTTGCAGATTGGGTTCCCCAAGAAGTAGACCCTAAGACAGATATCTGAATGCAGGAAGTGTCCTGGAAAGTGCTCTCAAGATCAATACCTAGGAGGGAGTGAAGAGAGCAAAATTTGACAGAAGGGAAATTTGGGCTCTGTTGCATCCACAATTAAGGTCTCTGCTCATCCTCTGGTGATTCATGGAGTTAGAATGGCCCAGTTGTCCTTAATTGGGTCAAGAGGTTCTAGGTTCCTATAACCCAGAATCAAATAGACATAGGATATGGGATTCCCCCAGGAAGGGGGTATGATTTTAGCTATGTAGCTCTCTTTAACCAGTACTGATTGCCGTAAGTAGAGCTCATCTACCACCTATCAACTATCAACACTCCATGAAGCTGGGGAATATAAATGCATCAGCCATGGAGGGGAGGGCTGGTATGGACAGCATATTGCGATATCCACTGTACCTACAAAAGGAAGTGGAAAGCATGAGGAATTAAGAACACTAGCAGAGGACACATCATGAACAAGGCATAAAGGTGGGAAAGTCAATGGCATGTTCAAGATCTGGGGTGTTCCAATATGAACAGGGAGAGGGGACATGTTTGGGAATGGTGGAAAAGGAGCATGGGCACGTAGGTTGGAATCACTCTAAGATGGCACTCAGAGCCATGTTGAGAGATTTGAGTTGTTTTATTGACAACATGGGGCTGCATAAGAAAGAGATGTGGTCAGTTGTGATTTATAAAGAATGTAGAGTAGTCATTCTAGATGCCCAATAGTCATATTGCAGAGGACAAAGAGAGAAGCTGGATCAATACCGAGTGGGGCACCAAAAACACTGAGTGTGTGGTGGTGGTCGGTGTTAAACTGGAAGGACTCAGGAGAACACTGCAGAACCATGGGGGAGTTCAGAGACCTAGAAACATATATCTGACAGTTGTCAACACTGAGAAAATAATGGAAACCAGGCAGGCAGATTAAATCTCTGAAGTGCTAAGAACAGAAAGGCAAACCCAATGGGACCTTGAAACAATACCACTATCAAAAGAAAGGAAACCAAAGAGGCTCCCAGTGAAGTGTGTAGCAATAGAATGGAGAAGAATATAAAGGACCCACTTAACATGGACTCACAGAAACCACGGAAGGGTGAAGAGGAAGAAATCCAATGTGGAAGACAATGGAGAAAGTTCAATGAGGTTGAAACAATCTCTTGGTTTCTGACATTAGGATGTCACTCCTGAGGCGTTTCAGTAGGGTAGAGGATGAAATTACAAATCAAATGAGCACTATAGTTTGCCTCTGGAATGTTCCCCAAAGGTTCATGTGTTAAAAGCTTGGTACCCAGCCATGGCTCTATTGGGAGGTAGTGGAACCTTTCAGAAGTAAGAACTACTGGGATCGGTTAGGTCATGGGGGGTGTGCCATCTAAGGAGATATGTGACTTTTTCACACAGCATCTTTAATGCAGAGTTAAAATACTTGGGTCCCATGAGGAGAGGGGAGAAATTCAAATGAGTCATAGGAATGATTCCTGGATAGGACAATTGTAGCTCCACTAGTGTGAAGTGGAGAAGAGATTCAAGGTAAGGCAAAGTAGAAAGGAGAAAGTGTTCATGAGGCTGCATCTATCCTCCTAATGAGAACCTAAGGCATTGGTGGAAATGGAAGGATAAGAATTTGTCTGATAGTTAATAGCAAGAAAGGACAGTGAACAGAGAAAATTGAATGAGACAGTGAATATTATGGAGAGTGAGCATACTGACCTAGCTAGCATATGCACCGTATTAACCTAATGATAGATCATAAGGGAGGACATTTCATGGAGGTTTAAATATATTTGACTATTAATAATTATGAAAGACTCAGGGAAGTTACAAAGACATATGGCAAGACCCTATAGTTCATTATACAGTCACCATCCTTTGCATTCAAAATCACTTCTTGATCTTCATATCCTCAAGGACCTTCTAGCTCCACAAATTTGACCATTATATTGGTGGATTTGCTACACATTCTCCTTTATAACCTGAGATGTTATAAAGAATGTGCGATTTGGTTCTGGTTTTTGTTGTTATTGTTGTTTAACAAGATATGTTTTCAACCAGCAATTACTTTATTAAAAGGAAAAAAAAAAGAAGGAATGAAGTTTAAATCCCACTGGTTTTTTAAAGCAATTGGAAGTAATCAATGTGCATTTGCAACCTAGTTCTTAATGTTCTTGGAGACCTCTGTTTTGAAATGTCCTGCTGTGACCCATGTGATCCTAACAGAAAAAGTGGTTTTGGAGAGATGCCTATATGAACTGATCACAGACTCAAGGAGCAAATGAATAGACAGTTGTTTGCGGTTCCTTTGAAACCGTCAGCTGTGATCCTTAAGGAATAAGTAAGCAGAAGTAGAGACCTAAAATTTCTAAGCTGCTCTGATCTTTAGATTTAAGTGCAAGCCGATTTGCAAGCACAGCCCTGCGTGCTGTGATGGTGTGCTTGGCAAGGCTATTCACATTAATTCTTCATTGATCTTTAGACTAAAGCAGAGGCCACACATTTCTGTTTCTTTCTCTCCTTGGGATTGCGGTAACTTCAATCACACACAATACCTCGTCTCCTCTTCCAAGTTTTTAACAGAATTAGTTGATTAAGCACTGTGTTACTTCTATGGAGGAGGGGTATTAAAACTGCCCTTACAAGAAGGCAGGCATACTAGCCCAGCCCAGAAATGTAAGAAAGAGCCTGCCATTGCTCATAAGTAGAACCTCCAACTTTGCTCAGAAAGATGAGTCTCTATTCCAGTCAGGTTCCTATCACTTTCTGGGACAAAACATGCATTTACCTAGTGGCCTGAGAGTTCATGGGGCCACTTAAATGCTGGGAAAAATACCCAGAACTATTCCAGGTACCTAATTTTTTTTTCTTTTCCTTTTCATGAAAAGACTATCATCAGTAGTCAAGATTTGCCTCCCTTGGGGTGGGAGTTGGGGGGCCTCTTACCTAAGTCTCCTTACTATTCAGGACTTCAGTGAGACTGGTTTCCCATCCTGCTCCATTGCATGAACAAAAACAACCTCCCTTTCCACTCAGTCTATTTTAGTGATTCTATTCATCATCATCATCTTCATCACCACCACCCAGTGCATTTACATTTCTATTCTTTCATTTCTACATCTTTTTTGTGTTTCTGTTTTTGTTGTCCTGAACACTTTCAAGCCCTATCCCTTGCAAAATGGGATGGAGCCTGAGAAGAGGGGTTTTCTATTTTTTAACACCCACACTGAGGGCAGCTAACAACACAAGGCGAGGTTCAGAAACTTCATTCTTGTGAACAAGGTAGGACATTTTAAATTCTTTTGAAACATCTTTGCAAACACCTTACATTTCTCAAAGCATTTTCACATGAGTTATCTCAATTAATCCTTTGAGTATCCAGCACAGAATACTCTCCCATTTTGCAGACAAGGAATGTAGACTAGAGAGTTGAAAGCTTTGCTCAGATTCACAGAAGTGGGACTAGGCTCAGAGCTCCTGCAGCCATGTTCAGCTTCTGTCTGGTGTATGAGCCTGGAACAGAGAGAAAGGGGGAGCAAGCAGTGTCCCAGTTTTCTTGGTAAATCCACTTCTGCTTCTTCACTGGTATAAGTGTTCTGAATCATCCCTCCTTCTTTCTCTACCCTTCCATTCTTCCTCTTCCTGTAGCCAAATAGCTGGAGTACAGAAGCCTCCCCAGAAGAAATATTTCACTTCAGTTCCTTTGTTTCCAGACTCCAAATTCACCCTTTCCTGTATCCATTTCAAAAGATTCATTACAATAAGCTTTTTAAAGTCTTTTTTGTTAGACTTTTCTAAAGCCTCTCTTTACATCTTTTTTGCTTTCATATATTCTTAAATGAGAAATTCACGAAAGGGTGAATTCTGGGTCACTCAAAGGTTAGGAGGGAGAAGGAAAGGCTTGATGGTGCTCAAATCCTAGCCCATCATAGACTGATCAAGTGGGACCTAGACTCAGATGAACCCCCTCTGTTTAATTAAGGGTTGGCTATAGACTACCTCTGGCCCATAGGAACACAGCAGAGGGCTGTTGTTAGAAACCAAAAATAATTATTTGGAAGTAGAAATAAAATACATGAATCTGTCTGAATTCCTATTGATTTACAACCATAAGGTAATTTGCTTCAACTAACTTAATTCTTGTTCCCTATTCAATTCCCTTGTGCTTTTTAACTAATGTTTTAATTCCCCTTTGTGCTCCCTATGCCACCAAATCAAAGCGAAATTTATCTTTCTTTCATTTGCCAAAGCTGAGCAAATTTGGAAGGGGAACATTACGAAAAAAAAGGACAAAGAATTTTAAAGAAAACGCATTGTTTTATTTCAGTGAATTGGAACAGAGTACAAAGAAGCTTAATCATTATATTAAATCAAAGGAATGTAAATCACATTATCCACATTCATAAATTACTGACAACATGTGGCTTTTGAAAAGCTTGGGATGGGAAGGACTCTTGGTGGGAGGGGGGAGGGAGGGACATACTCTGAAAGTGAGTAACTCTTGTAGACAGGATTAAGAGTTCTATTTTTGTTCCTTTTCTCACAAGGCAGCCATTTTACAAGGAAATCTCAGACTGGCTTTTAGGCCGCTGGCGTTTCAACGGCTCACCATCAGGAATTAAGAGGTGATTTGAGTCCTGAACATCTGGCTGATCTGAATGACTCTAGTTGCAGCACTGTGCCATTTGGTTGAATATTGATTTTAGGGATGGAAATACATTTTAACCAGCACAGTAAATCTGCAAATTATGAAATCCATAAAGATTGAGGGTCAGTGGCATTATCCTGATTAATTATCTGACGAAGTAAACAAAGTGGTTATTACTGTTCCCAGTTTACAGATGACAAATAGGTGCAATAAGGTATTAATGATAGAATGAACCAGATCTAGACCCAAACTGCACTCCAAGGACAGTTTTCTCATCCCTGTTTGTGTAAAAGCACCCTGTATCTAGAGGTCACACTTTATGAGGATTTATTTCTTGATATTATTTTTGTAAACCATAGAGCCTCTATATGTTGAAAGAGTTCATTCAGTTATTTGTGATCTTCACTCCCACCCCATTCTCCAAAATGACTCCACTTAAAGGCACTTAAAATCTGTTTATAAAACAGAACTAATCTCAGCCCCTAAGGAATGAAAAATCACAATTTCAGGCTGGGGATGTAGCTGAGTTGCAGAGCTCCTGTCTAACACACATGAGGCCCTGGGTTCAATTCCTAGCATAAAATAGTAACAACAATCATGGTTTCTATGAAACCAATTTTTTCACTAACATAAATAAAAACATAATTAAAAAAAACATCTTTTTTTTTTTGCACCTTGGGAAGGAAATTCACATAATACCTAAATGTGTCCATCTTTCTACTGAAGGAAATGGTAAGAAGTAGCATGAAATATGTGCACCACAAGCAAAGCACTGACCCAGACACTGCACATACATGATCTCATCTATGCTTCACAATTATCCCATAAACGGAGTACTTATGTGGTTCAGTGGTAGAGCTCTCACCTAGCATGTATGAGGCCCTGGGTTCGATCCTCAGTATCACATAAAAATAAATAAATAAAGGCATTGTGTCCAACTACAACTAAAAAATAAATAAATATTTTTAAAAAACTGGTACACAGTGGTTAATCAATTTGCTTACAGTACCATAGTTATGAAGTGCAGAGTTGGAATTTCAACCCCAAATTATTCAATTCCAAAATTCTTATTCTTTCTGCAATTTAGGAACACTAAAATTCCTTTGGATAACATCTGCCCAAGCACCAAACTCCTCAAGAAACCCCTACTCATATTATCATCAATTTTCTAAGCTTCTTTGAACAAATTCAAAGTCTTTTCTACCTTGTTTCTCACTACTGATGTTGGATCACTATTATTATTTCTTAGCCTTGCAACAACTAAAAAAAAAGAATTTTTTTTTAATTCTCTGAAAAGTATGAAGAGGCCAGGAAATGTCATGGGCTATAAATGTATAACAACATAATTTCTTTCCAAACTAGCCAAAGGATTCTTTATGGAAATAAGTCTTTGAATGACTTAGAGATATCTTTAGGGGTCAAAAGTCTAGGAAGATGTTGGTCAAATGACACAAAATTTCAGTTATACATGAGGAATAAGCTCAAGAGATCTATTGTATATCATGCTAATAACGTACATTTTAAGTGTCTTCACCAAAACACACACACACACAAACACACACACCCCACAGATAATAATGTAAAGTGAAATAATACAAATGTTTATTAGCTTGATTTTAGTCATTCCACAATGTACACATGTATAAAAATATGTTTCACATCATAAACATATAAAATTGTATTTTTTAATTAAAATAAATAAATGAACAGGAGAGAGAGATTCCATATGACCTTTAACTAACTCCTTATAATTAAGTAATAGCCTTATTTTATCCTCTTTAATGTAGAAACTGCTACTAATTCTATATAGTCATGAAACTTCAAAGTAAGTTAAATAATTAACTAGTGTGCTTCCTACAAGTTTCCTTATTCTAAATAGGAAAATAGCTGAGATATTAACATAGATAATTCTCTAAAAACATTCACAGTCCAACATAAGTTTCTCATATCTAAGCTGCAAACTTCTGGCTTAAGTCCATGAGAGTCCAGTTCAATTGTTCCCAATGAACAGCCTGCAGCTTTGTGGAAATTGGAGTATGGATCAGATGGTGACAAACCTTGTACTGCTGATAAAGAGAGAATGTAACAAGGACAAAGGAAACCACCATTTATTGAATTCTCCCCATGTCCCAATCTTGACCTGTTTTGCATTCATTATTTTATCTAAGAATCTCAATAGCTTTATAAGTAGGTATTATTATCCCCATTTTAGGGATAAGGACACTAACCTCAAGAAGACTGATTTCTAAGGACATAAAACTGAGGAATCAAAATTATGATTCCTAAGGACATGTTCAAAACACGTTAAAAGTTTTCAAGTTCATTAAGGTTAGTTTGCTGCCTATCAGTAATTGATTGTTCTTCTCCAGATGCTTTCTCTCAACCTACAAAGAAGCTTATATGTGATCGTCTTAAAGCAGGACTTTGGTCAGGCCCTGGGCAGTCGCTCCATTTTCCTTAGATGGCCAAACTTCAATGCCTTCTTCCACCTCCAGTTCCTCATTTCTGTACATTCCTTAGACCACCCCATGCTTGGTCCTCACTTCTTTAATAAAACAGCTTCTTCAAATGTCACCAACAGCTGCCTTGGTCCCTATCACCAATGGCTGTTACTCTGTCCTTATTTTCCCCCCTACTTTATAAAACATTATGAAATTTGAATTCTATTTCATACTATTTTAGCTTACCTTCTATCCTTTAGTACTGAACCCTTTCAATCTGTATACTTCTTTTCCTTTTTTTCCTGCAAACTTGGGTATACACTTTTATTTATCAAAAAATATTAACACACACCTGAAATGTGTTAAGTACCACAGGAAAGATGTCAATATGAAGAAATAAATATGCAATACAACACAGTCCCTATCCTTAAAATGTGAAGATCCCTTCACTCAACATTTTTGACCTTGAATCTTAAGCCAGAATTTGTAGATGAAAGTATAGCTGGACTTGCTAGGCTATTATAACAATGACACTAGTCCTTAAAGTAACCCAACTCAGACTCTCCACTCAATAAGCAATCCTGTGAAGGTAATTACGTTTCACTAAAAATTACTTTCCAACAGAGGAATAAACATGCAGAGCAGTTGGGCTACAAATTGCATTTCTCATTAGAAATCAGTAAATTTGTCTTCTTTTTCATACAGTGCTCCCATCAAAGAGTAGCTTCATAGTCCTCAATCTGATTAATTCTGGGTACATGGACAGAATCGAGTTTAGAGTCTGCAATGCTGAGGATTGGCCAGCGAAGCTTAGTGTTCTTAACAAGGAGTCTCTCCCAGTGAAGTCTGCATCAGACAATTTTGCCATTGCATTCAGAAAATTTGACCATTGCATGTCAATTGGCTATGTGCATGTGTGGGCATGCAAGAGTGTGCATGTATCCCTAAGGACTTTTGTCACACCTCTATTCCTTGCTCCTCTATTTCTAACAATTTATATAAGATTCTATAATAACATATCTGTTCTACAAGAATAGATTTAGATTAGAATTTCCCTAAATTTGAATTCCACCGTCATTTCTACAATGAAGCCTCTAAAACTAACTTACAAATGGATGGACTCCAATGGAGTTCCTTCAGTTAGCCCATGGGATGGTTCTGTACTGTGCCAGGGTCATGAAACAAGAAGCAAATGATCAAGCCTCACCTCTTTCCCCCATCACTTTCAAAAGAGAAGAAAGATCAATGGAGTAGACAAAGGGAATTGAAGTGGAGGGAGGAGGGATGGGAAGAACAGTGGAATGAATCTGATATAACTTTCCCACGTACATATACGAATATACCACAGTGAATTGCACCACCATGTACATCCGCAAGACACTAATAAAAAAAACAACTATAAGTAAAGAGCAGAAATATTAATAGAGTAGAGAGAAGGAATCAGGGGGAGGGAAGAGGGAAGGTGAATGGGATATACCAGGGACTGAATTAGAACAAATTATATTCCAAGCTTTTATAATTATGTCAAAATGAATCGTAATACTATGTGTAACTTTTAATAAAATGGGCAAAAAGACACACGCACACACAAATAATAAAACATTTCTGCTTTTATCTGTTTTAGCTGAAGGACTTTGGAAGGAGGTTACTTTGAACAAAGGGATTTTTAAGCAGAATGTATGTGAGAAAGTGGAGACCAAGAGAGTAGAAAGAAATTACACACACAGCTACATAAAGGAAAATCTAGCTAGAATCTATGACAAAACCAATCTGCTGTTTCTCTGGTATTGATGGCAATAGAAGAGCGAGAGAGAGAGCGAGAGAGCGAGAGAGAGAGAGAGAGAGAGAGAAAGGAAAGGGGGTTGGGGGGTGGGGGAAGTGGCCTAAGAAATGTAGCTAGCCTGGAAGTATTTTTTGTTTTACTAACTCTTTTCCATTTCAGTTTAAGTCAAAGCTCAAAAAATTCTTCTAAGACAAAAAAAAAATGCAGAACATTAGTGAAACAAGCACAAGAAGCTCCATGATGCACAGATACTCTTCATTTCAGAAGACTGACAACTCAGATATGAGCTAGAAAATTACTTGCTAAAGTTCACTACAGTTCCAGGGAAAAGGAATATGATTTTTACTGAGATTCAGATTTTATGATGTGGACAAACAATAAACAGTAAGGTACATAAAGGCGATGCAGACATCATTACTTTTGTCATCAGCCAAAAGAAGAGGGTGAGTGGGCCAAGAAGGACTTTCCATCCTCAATCAGTAAAAAAAATGAAAAACAGATCATAGATAATATTAAAAGCCCAAGGACAAATGCGTACTGCTATTTTTAGTCTCCCTTTTGATAAGATATTTTAAAAGGTCAACTATGATACAAACTATGCATCATTTATGATGGAAGGCAAAAAACTAAATTGAACGGAGGAAGGAAGTTGCTCAAGATTGCTTTTTGAAATTATGTGTTCAAATCAGCAAAAGGGCAATGACATGCATTGGGGGGTAAGCCAGTCGCTTCAAAACTGACAGTAAAAGGCACTTTTTTCAAAGAGATACAGGAGACTACATTTGAGAAGCTAAATCAGATAGCATTTTTGATACATGGTATTATGATTTGGATCTTAAACGCTCCATAGAAGCCTGTGTCGAAGGCTTAGTTACCAGTCTGCGACACCATTGAGAAGTGGTAGAACATTTAGGAGGTGAGGTCCCGTGGAAGGACGTCAGGTCATTGGGGCATGATCTTGAAAGGGAATTAGGACCCCAGCCCCTTTCTCTCTCTCTTTGCTTCCCAGTTGCCATAATGTGAGTACTCCCACCATGATATACTTGTACCACCCCAGTCCCAAAGAAATGGAGCCAAGCAACCTCGAACGGAAACTTCTGAAATTATCAGCCAAAATATGCTGTTCCTTATTTTAAGTTATCTAACTCATGTACTTGTTACAGCAACAGAAAGCTGAATCACACATATAGGAGATTTAAAAATGACCCAATATTAACTGACAAAAACTACAAGGAACATAGAAGACATAATTAACATGTCTTTGTCAAGAATTAATTATCACAATTGATCAACAAATATATGAAAAATGTTCAACATCTCTAACAATTAGAGAAATGAAAATCAAAACTACTCTAAGATTTCATCTCACTCACTCCAGTCAGAATGGCAATTATCAAGAATACAAGCAACAATAAATGTTGGCAAGGATGTGAAAAAAAAGACACTCATACATTGCTGGTGGGACTGCAAATTGGTACAATCACTATGGAGAGCAGTATGGAGATTCCTCAGAAAACATGGAATGGAACCACCATTTGACCCAATTACCCCATTCTTCAGTTTATACTCAAAGGACTTAAAATCAGCATACTATATTGACACAGCCACATCAATGTTTATAGCAGCTCAATTCACAATAGCTAAACTATGGAACCAAGCTAGGTGCCCTTCAACAGGTGAATGGATAAGAATTTGAGGTATATATACACAAAGGAATATGACTCAGCCTTAAAGAAGAATAAAATTATGGCATTTGCAGATAAATGGATGGAACTGGAGAATATCATGCTAAGTGAAATAAGCCAATCCCAAAGAACCAAAGGCCGAATGTTTTCTCTGATATAAAAATGCTAATTCACAATAAGAGGGTGTGGAAACTAGAGGTACTTTGGACTAGACAGAGGAAAATGAAGGGAGGGGAGAGGGTATGTGGGCAGAAATAATAATAAAACGAATTGGACATTATTATCCTATGTGTATATATGATTACACAACCTGTGTAACTCTACATCATGCACAACCAGAAGAATGAGAAGTGATACTCCACTTATGTATGTCAAAATGCATCCTTCTGTCATATATAACTAACTAGAACAAATAAAAATAAAAGATGAAAAAAAATTTAAAGAATAAATTATCAGATGATGTAATTTCCTTCTAGAAAGAATGACAGGAATTATGTAAAGATGTGAAGCTACATATAAATTATACATGGACTTTAAACTTATTCTTGAAAATGGGTTCCAGAAACAGAAAATCACATAAAACAACAGTATAACTAAGGAACATGATTATCTTGCTATCTAGGTTAAGAACAGAAATTTTCAACCTCTACATAAGATGTGTCTGTACCTCATCTTAATCCCAGCTTCCTCCTTACAAGAGAAAATAATTCTGACTTGCACAGAAGTTACTTCCTTGTAGCATTTCTTGATATACCCATGTGTATTAGTTTCCTATGGATACAATAACAAGTTATCAGAAGTGATTAAAAAATAGAAATTTGTTTGTTCATAGTTTCGTGGGTCAGAAGTCTAAAATCAAGGTGTTGGGAGAGCTCTTTTTTTCTGGAGCCTCTAAGTGAGACTCCATTCTGTGCTTCTCTCCTAGCTTCTAGTGAGTACCACTGATCCTTGACATTCCTTGCTTGTGTCTGCCCTCCAGTCTCTGCCTCTGTCTTTACATGGCCTTTTTCTCCGTGTCTGTGTCTAAACTCTTCCTCTCCTTTATTTATTCAGCAACCAGTCATTGGATTTAGGACTCACCCTAACACAATGATCTCATCCCTAAATCCTTAACTTAATTACATTTGAAAAGACCTTAGTTTCAAATACTATCACACCCACAGGTATTAGGGGATGACAATTTTGATATATCTTTTGGGGAGATTCTGTTCAACCTCAAGATCATGTGTATATATATCCTTATCTCAATAGCTTAGAATTGCCTATTTATTATTTTTAATCTGCTGTGTCTTTTTTTTTTTCTTTTGTTTTTGGATACTGGAGATTGAACTCAGGGACACTTAACTACTGAGCCACATGCCCAGCCCTTTTTTGTGTGTTATTTAGAGATAGGGTCT
>NW_026000016.1:25965311-25974469 GCF_001458135.2 Marmota marmota marmota | reverse complement strand
TACTCAGCACTAAAAAATAACAAGATCATGACATTTGCAGGGAAATGGATGGCATTAGAGCAGATTATGCTAAGTGAAGTTAGCCAATCCCCAAAAAACAAATGCCGAATGTCTTCTCTGATATAAAGGGGGTGACTCAAAATGGGGTAGGGAGGAAGAGCATGAGAAGAAATTACCTCTAGATAGGGAAGAGAGGTGGGAGGGAAAGGGAGGGAGAATGGGAATTGCATGGAAGAGGGAAGGAGACCCCCTTGGTTATACAGAATACAGGTATGACGATGTGAGGGAAGAAAAAAAAAAGAAGTGGGTCACATTAGATTGGGTAGAGAGAAGTGATGGGAGGGGAGGGGAGGGGAAGGAGGGAATGGAAGGACAGCAGAATAAAATAGACATTATTATTGTTGTGGGCATATACGTGACTGCATGACCAATGTGATTCTGCAACCTGTACACTCAGAAAAATGAGAAATTATATCACTTCTGATTCAAATGTATGATATGTCAAGGTTATTGAAATGTCATGTGTAACTAATTAAAACAAATTTAAAAAATGGAAAAAAATAAAATAGATGTTATACTATATTGTTTAGTGAATAATTAAAAAATAAAGTCTTGTAATTATTAAAATCAATCAATCTATCTCCTGTCATCCTTCAAAAATGACAAATTGAAATCTTTGATTATATTAAATACTATTTTATTTTCCTCTTACACACAGTATTCATGTTGAAATATCTGATGACCATTTAATATTCTTTTCCTTATAATTCACTTTCTCTTTTTGTCAAGATACCTAATGAAAATTTTTGGTTTATTTGTTTTACTTTAACCTCAAGAAATTTTAGCATGTTGTGACTTAGTGTTTGTCATTTGGATTTGATATTTTCAAATATGCCAGGTTTTTTTTTTTTTTTACTTTCAGGAAAGTCTTCTTTGCTTATAGTTTGATAATCCTTGTGTTTTCCTGATATGATCTTCTTTTCAAAGACTTTAACTGGATGTTGGACTTTCTTTGTCTGTGTTAGTATCTGTCACTTCCCTAGAATTTATCTCACTTGTCATTTCTTTTTTATTTTTAAATTTTCATTTTTTTCAGTTTCTATTTATCTCAGAGCATAATCATATGTGTAATCTTATGTTTTTTATTCAGTTTTTCCATTTTATTCTTTTTTCCTAAAATCAATTTTCTTCCATTTCAAAGTCTTTCCTGAATTCTGCCATTACCTTTAGTCTTGTGTTTAAACCAATTCTGACTAGTATCTTTTCTTCTATGTTGTATAATTTTCTTAGTGTCTTTTGACTCTTGTAAAATAGCAAATAACCATTTTGATCTATTTTGTAAATGTGTCTTTCAAGTATTCTTTCATTGTATTCAGGGCATTATTCACCTTTAGTGTTTTTTTTCTTATAATACTTTGCATGAGATTTGGCTTGCAAAGTATACTGTTGCTCACTCTTTTGTGAAATTACGCTCTTGAAATTTAAAAAGGAGTGTGATTTAAGATAGCTTTTCTAAATTCACAGAGCTTTCTTTTCTGTAGTTTTGGGGTAATGTTAAAAAATATGAGTTTGCTTTTTGATACTTCCTCTCCCCTCCCCCCACCCAACTTTTTAATCTGTAAGTTTGTTTTTCATTGTTTCTGTTGTCATGGTCTTGGATAATTTTGGATCTACACCCAGCAATTTCTCTTCCATCTCAGGCAGTGTCCCGAAGTAGCTGTAAAACTCTGAGACTTCACAGAGCCCTGGACTGCTGCAGACCCCAAAGCTCTCACTCTGATCCCACACCTTGGAGTGGCAAAACCTGTCCAAGTTGTATTAGTTGTCCTAAAACTGGCCCCCAGTGAACACTTGTTGGCTATGTGGGATTCTCTTCTCTATTTAACTAAATGCACCATTGCTTTTCTCTGCTGCCTCCTACACAAATGCTAATCCTATGTAAGTCTTGGGGGCTTGGGTGGTTTCTCCCTACCCAGTTGCATTTAGAGGTTTAGGTGTTTACCCTGTTGTTTTTTATTATAAATGTCACCTATGAAAGTTAAGTTTTGCTATCTGTTTTCTATATATGGTGAAGAGGCTATTCAGGGAAATTCAAGACTTTGGGGCTGCCCCATCTTCCCAGAATGTCTCTGATCCTTGCATGAGTGTTTTGGATTTGCACAAAGAACCTGGGCTGTGACAACAAAGGTCCAGGGAATGTAAGTTTGAGTTACTGATGGTGTTTATATGATACATACATAGATGAAGAGGAGCAATCAAATAAGTGTTGACCATGCTCTTTTTGTAAGTTACAAAATTCAGGAATAGTCTCATCAGTTTAGAATACAAAATTTCAGCCCTTAAAATACAGAAAAATCTAGAGCTAATATTTAAGAAACACTAGTGTTCTAAACACACACACACACACACACACACACACATTCTGAGTCTTTGACTGATAGTCTAACTGCTGGGGTTCATCTCTCAGAAGATATTTCACAGAATTATAGAGACCAACTTTGTTCTAGTATATGTTAACTTTTTAAACATTCTGATTAGTAACAATTTGAATCACTCCAATGAAGTGGCTTCATTTCACCTAGATCTGAATGAGTTTTATTTATATGTTTGGTTATTTTTTTATTATTACTCGAAGATAGACTTTACGAATATTTTGTCATAAGCATTCAATTACTTTTTCTAGGCATATTCTACACAAAGTTCGGAAGTCTAAATGAAAATAGCATTTTTTTCACTTTTTAAAAAATTTATTTATTTGTTCTAATCAGTTATACATGGCAGCAGAATGTTCTTCGATTCATTGTACACAAATGGATCACAATTTTTGACTTCTCTGGTTGTACCCAAAGTAGGGTCACACCATCCATGCAATCATACATGTACTTAGGGTAATAATGTCCATCTCATTCCATCATCTTTCCTGTGCTCATGCCATTCCCCCCACTCTCTTTTGACCCATCCAAAGTTCCTTCACTCATCTATGCCCCTCCCATTATGGATTAGCATCCACTTATCAGAGAAAACATTTGGCCTTTGTTTTTTGGGAATGGCTTACCTTGCTTAGCATGATATTCTCTAACTCCATCCATTTACCTGCAAATGCCATAATTTTACTCTCTTTTATTGTTGAGTAATATTCCACTGTGTATATATATCAGTTTCTTTATCCACTCATCTATTGAGGGACATCTAGATTGGTTCCAGTTTGGTCATTGTGAATTGTGCTGCTATAAACATTGCTGTGGCTATGTCCCTGTAGTGTTCTGTTTTTAAGTATTTTGGGTATAGACCAAGGAGTGGGATAGCTGGGTCAAATGGTGGTTCCATTCCATGTTTTCTAAGGAATCTCCATACTGCTTTCCAGATTGGCTGTATCAATTTGCAATCCCACCAGCAATGTATGACTGTACCCTTTCCCTCACATCCTTGACAACATTTATTGTTGTTTGTATTCTTGATAACTGCCATCCAACTGAGTTATATCCCAAGTCCCTGGTTATTTTAAAATGTTTACTCTTATATAATTAAAAATAGAGCTAGTAGAATACCAAAAATCAAAGAGTTGTTTTGAAAACTGATACAACAAAATTTGGTAACATGGTCGCACCACAAATTCTAAATTTTAAAAAGTGTGAAGACTAACCACAGATACCTACAAAACCCTCCTCGCTTCTATCAACATGTATGCAAAAGAAAGTAGAGGGAAGGCAAAAAGCCTTTAGAAAGCCTTGAAACAGAACTCAATACCACCTGCAGGTGCTCACTGGAAAGCAGAAAGTGTGGTGGACAATTCTTAGCAAGATGGGATTTCTGCCCAACCTGCATTATGGAGACTCTGCAGCAACAACAGCCAGGTCGTTCAATTGTCAACCACAAGAAATAAATGAGATGGAGAGGAAATCTATAAGTAGAAGACATTTTAAGAGATCTATTCATCAGTGGCACAGATGGGACCTTTTGTGGATACCAATTTAAATAAACCAACTAAAATAAATTAAAATGACTGCCAGTGAAATATGAATGATGAATAGATATTTAATTATGTTAAAGAATCAATATTAGTTGATTAAGATATAGTAATAATATTGTTGTTTGCTTTTTGGAATAGTCTCCACTTTCTGGAGATGCTTCTGGAATATTTTCCGGTGAAATGATATGCATTTAGGATTTCCTTTAGAATAAACCAATTGGCAGGGAATGGGCGGGAATACAGATGAGGAATATTATGCATGTTATTAGAGTTGAAGTTGGGTATGCTGGGTTGTTATACCAGTCTCTTTACTTCTGTACACATTAAATTTTCCTATAACAAGAAATATTTTAAAAGATTTATTTCAACAGTTACTTAAAGAAGTTTAATAGAAGAGCATTATACCAATTGAGGTACATGTGTGTCTTCAAAGAAGCAGGAAGACACAGCTCAGGAACAGAAAGCCACGCAAACCATTTAGTGTTCCTGTTGCTAAATAATTTCTTGGTCTCTTAGAAACTAATTCTAAACAAAAACAAAAAGCTGGATAAACAATATATTTAGGGAGGCAGTTAACTCAGTTAATTAAATAAATTGAAGGAAGCTCTGTTAGACCTATAGAGAGATTTAAAAAATAGAAAAGCACAGTCCTGTCACTCTCATTAAATGGTATTTTTTAAAGAAAAAATGATGTGCAATATACAAATAAAACAGTTTAAACCATCACTATGTGCAATAAGGAAACATTCAAATGAGATATCAAAAAGCAATAGAAACTAAAAAGCAAAGTTATTATGGGTAAAAAGTTGGAAATGGAATGGAAAAGGATAGGAAGTGTGAGCGAGCTCCTTCATGAAGGAGTAGCAGCAAGCATAGACTGGGAGTGGGGCAGGGGGTTCTCATATGAGTTCTTTATTTTACACTTTGCAAGCCTGGATCCTAATTTTTCTGAGCCTCAGTTTCCTATCCTGCTTCATGCACCGGGTTGTCTCCAGGATTGGCTGCAGAATCTACATAAACAAGTGTGCTTGTCAACTGTAGAGCCAGCACTTTCCATCAACCAAAGGGACTGCAGTTCTTGGCACATAATGGGTGATTAATAAATCTGACTCTAGTACTGGAGCTCTGGGCCATTATAGTTTAAAGGCAAACATGAGACAAATCCTGGCATCAAGATTTGCTCCTGCATTGCACTTCAAATGCTTCTTACAAACTAAAGGCTCAGCAATTTTTACTCGGCATTACAAGGCCAAGAAGAAATCAGGTTGCAATTGGCCTTGGGACTTTCTGATTTTATTTTGACTCTTGTTTGAAATATTATTTAAAAAAAAAAACTTATTCTAATGGTTTTAATATAAAAACAGTGTAATTATTGAGAACACAAGTATTGGGATTAAAGTCTAAGTTCCATAGTTTCCAAACTCTGTGACCTTGGGCAAATAGTCTCACCTCTTTCCAACTTCATCTCTCTTCACTCTCTCATTGGACTATTGTAAAGATTAACTTACCTGGATATGGTGGCATATACCTATAGTCACATCACAGGTATCCAAGAGGCTGAGGCAGGATGGACTACTTGAGCCCAGGAGTTCTGGACAGCCTGCAGCCTAGCCAACATAGTAAAACCCTATCCATAGATAGATAGATAGATAGATAGATAGATATACAGATAGATAAAATTCTGCCTATAAAATGTTCAGCCAGTCTTAAAACATAATAAATGATTGCAATAATAATAATTTAAAAATTACTACTAGTACTATTATTGTTATTATTAACAATCATGCTAGGCATTTTCTTTGCAGTCATCTATTCCCAAATTCACTGTGGTCTTAACTAGACTATGTGAAGCTATAAGTTGAGCACAGGATGCACACAGTATATAAAGGGATGGAATATCATTAGTACTGCTTTGAGGACAGTCCCTTAGAAAGCCATATCCTTTCCCCCACATGCTTTCTCCCATCAGGTATGGTCTTAGGGGATCACCTTAAAGAATAAAATGGACAGAATGGATCTAGAAACACAGTTCCAAATTCAACATGCATTGAAAAAATGATGACTACAATGGTAAATATCACAAATCATGGTTTAGCAACATTCACAACGCGTACATTATTTCTTTGACATTGGTAACATGGACCCCCCTAGCCAATAGTCTTGGTATTTCATTTAGCCACAGTATAAAAATTATCTATTTAAGTTTTACATTGATAAGAGTCTATATAGAAAAAAAAAACAAATAGAAACATTTCCTTCTCCTTTCTCAGGTTCAGGACAGAGAAACAAATCACAAAATTATTTTTCACACATTTAAAATTGAGGAACATAGTTGTTTTCAATATTGAAAATCACTTCCTTCTTAAAGTTCTGTGATTCCTCTAAAAAATACTTTCTTCTGTCATTCCTTCTTATATCCAAGAATCCAATAAGCTCAAAAATTCTGAGCTACACTATATTCTGAGGCTTCCCCGCAGGAACCCACATTGTGCCTACATGTCATGGAAAAAATCAGAACTGGTTTTTGAGTGAGACATATAAAAAACATAGTTTCACCACAAAGCACACAGATTCCCAAACCACAGGGTCAGAATTGGAGCTATGGTGTGAGATAGGAATTGGGTTCTCCTTACCTCTATGGAACACAGAGATGAGGAGGCTGCGAGGAATCAAAGCATGTCACTTCACTTCTGATGTCCACAAGGTTCTTATGACCCTGATAGTTGTCCCCTGCACCATCTTTCCAACCTGCAGCCTGGCATCTCACATGTCCTCCTTCAGGAACCTCAGGAGCAAGACGACTATAAAAGATACAAACCTATGGCGATTGAACAGGCTTGGCTTGTTTATTTAAATACCCGACTGAATGGGGCAGAAGAGTTCCACTTCTACTCTTTTCTATCCTGGTTATTATTTTTGTTATTTTTGTAGTCATTTGCAAGCAAACCAACAGTGCTCAACACAAACTACCTCCTAACAAATGTTCTTCCTCTGAAATCAGCATTTGGAGCAGGAACCCAACAGTGTTCACTTTAGTGCCCTACATGAGTTCAGCTGTCTAGCCTTGCCACTTGCTCTGATCAGAATTAGTGCTGCATGACACCCATTTCATCTAGATTTAAAACACCCATTTCAATAGCACTGGATACTTAGGAAGAAAGTCCTACCACACAGGAAAGAAATAACAAGTGTCTTGCCTCTAGCACTGTATCTGACAAGCTCTGATTTAACATGCTGAGCTCTGGAGATAATTGAACTGCATTGCTTCATACACAAGTTCCCCCAACCACAATGAGTTACTATCAGCCACAGAGAGGTAAGGTCCAGATGGGTTGATGCATGTGCACCCCATGTTTTCCATCTTTACCCCCCAAACAGACAAGACAATTCATATCTCTTGTCCTACTCAGAGCTGGGATGTGAAAGTAGAGTCCACAATCCTTTCTCTCACATGCCTTACAGACATAACATAACTTGCAAACTATTTGCTCCTCTGGTCAGGCAACACTGTGGGTGAGGAAGGCTGCCTTCTTACACGGAAGTGAGTGCTTCATCATGATTCCAGGCGACCGCACTGGAGTTAGTGGGATGAGGGATGACTTTATACTGCAAGCCAGATTCTGACCGATCGCAAATTTCTCTCCAAGAGAGCAGTGTCTGTTTCCTTACCCTTGCAGCTTGAGAAGAAACCAAAACCCCAACAGCCTATTATGGACTAACTTGCTCATAGGATATAGATAACCACTTACCCCAAATATCTTGGCTCTCCGTAGCCATTTTCATTAAGACAGCCATTACATTCTCGTTTTTCCTTAATGGAATGAATCTGTTTTCGATTTAATAAAATGATTCCTGAAATTTATTTCTCAAGTTTACTATTCCAAAGGTGTCGGAAAAGTTAATGGAAAGTAGAGTTGTGATATTGGCATTTTAAAACAACATATCAAAAAGATAACATTCCCAAGCTATTGCTCTTTTATATACCAGTATAAAGGCAAGTATCAGCCCTCTTAATCAATCAATACTCAACTCCTTTCCCAAATAAACCACACTCTGCTTCTGCTCTAGTCAACAGCACACTGACAGCTCATAGCCCCTAAGGACACGAAGAAATGACTCTAAATTGCCTATGGACTTCAGCCCCCACAAGCTGAAAACCAAGCATGCCAAAATTCAGTCACATGTACTTCCAAACCTGATCATGACAGTCCTTCTTCTCATTACAATTATGTGACTTAACTGGATATTAAGTATATTTAAGAAAATTGAGGAAAAAGAGGAAAGAGTGTTTCTCTCTATGAAAGTGGCACTGAATGGTTTTTCAAAGGATCAATAAACATGACTCTCTAGAGCAATGCTATCCCATAGAAATAAGATGCAAACCACATAGGAAAATTTACATGTTCTAGCAGTCACATACAAAAAGTAAAAAGAAAGAGATGAAATTAACTTTAATAATCTATTATATTTAACCCAATACTATGCAACCAAATTACTAGTTCAACATATAATCATACATAAGGAGGTATTTTATGTTCTTTTTTTGTATTAAGTTTATGAAATTCATTGCATATTTAACACTTCTGGCACAACTTACTAGAGACTGGCCACATTTCAAGTGCTCAGTAACCACATTTGGCAAGTAGCTTTCTATTGGACAATGTAACTCCAAAGAACTGCAGTTTAATTAACAGAGATGATTATCAAGGACTGGGGAAACTTTTTAATAGTTGCTGCACTCAGATTGCTTTACAGATATTTATACATTCCCCTTCCACATGAAAGTGATTCACATTGGAAATTTCAAGTTATTTTCATTATGAGTATGATTGGTGCAAGAAAGAAAACGAGGAACTTGAATCAGTGAAATCAAACTCAAATGGAAGTCCTTGGCTCTACATTTAAAAATTGGCAAATTAGGAGCCACCGTACAGGGATTTCTGTCAGCACATAGAGGGCAGAAGCTCGGCTCAGAGGGCACAGCTCCGCCTATTGGAAGAGAAGAAAATGGGATTCAGCCATAGAACAGGGGATGCCAGCATGGCAGAGATCTGATGTCATCGGAGAGCAGCCGAGGAGAAAACTGCATCGGTGCCAGCGGCGACGGAAACAGTTGGTCCCCTGGTAGGGAGGGTGAGTCACAGATACCCGAGTCTCTCTCGCTTTGTCGTCGAGCCAGAGGGAAGGA
>NW_026000016.1:25909257-25960720 GCF_001458135.2 Marmota marmota marmota | reverse complement strand
GGGGAGGGGAGGGGAGGGGGGATAGTAGAGGATAGGAAAGGTAGCAGAACACGACAGTCACTAGTATGGCAATATGTAAATCAATGGATGTGTAATTGATGTGATTCTGCAATCTGTATATGGGCTAAAAATGGGAGTTCATAACCCACTTGAAGCAAAGTGTGAAAGATGATATATCAAGAACTATGTAATGTTTTGAACAACCAACAATAAAAAAAAAGGAAAAAAAATTTTAAAAAAATATTGATCAGAAAAAAAAATAAATAAAAATTGGCAAATTAATGTAGGGTTTTAAGTTAAGTGGTTTATGTTATATAAATAGATTTAAAAAAAAAGATTGTTGGAGTTAATCTACCTTTATTGATTAACCAAAAAATATTATAGCAATGGTATTGGACAAAAGAACTTCTATTATCCTTGGAGTGCTTTCAGACTAACTCATTTCAACTAATTCAACAACTGCTTACTGAGTATCTCCTATTTCTGAAATCCATTTGTGTTACCGACTTCAAGGATTACACAATTAGAAATTGAAAGACAAATAATAAAAACAATCACAACAGAGCAAGTAACAAAAAAAATGTCTAAAAGATAAAGGATTGTGTTTGGAGAATCAGAAAACTCTCTCTCTCTCTCTCTCTCTCTCTCTCTCTCTCTCTCACACACACACACACACACACACACACACACTGTTTTAGTCAACATTTTTGCAGTTGTGACTAAAAGACTTGATCAGAACAATTGTGGAGGAGTTTATTTAGGGGCTCACAGTTTCAGAGGTCTCAGTTCATAGAAGGCTGGTTCCATTCCTCAGGGCTCAAGGTGAAATAGAACATCACAGTAGAAGAGTGTGGCAGAGGAAATCAGCTTACATAATGATCAGTAAGCAGAGAAAGATTCCACTCTTCAGTTACAAATATGTACCCCAAAGGCTCCTCCCTAATGACCCACCTCCTCCAGGGGAACCTTACCTGCCTTCAATTACAGCTTGGTTAATCCCACCAGGGGATTGATTCACTGATTGAATTAAGGCTCTCACAGCTCAATCATTTCTCCTCTAATTCTTCTTGCATTGTCTCACACATGAGCTTTTAGAGACACCTCACATCCATCCAAACTAACACACACACATACACACACACACACACACACACACACACACACAGCTTTAAAGGATGAGAGATGCAAGAGAAGAGGATATTTTTAGGCAAAGATTGCATGATTTTTCTGATTGGTAGTCTTCCTCTTGGTATTATGAGAACCTACTGTTACACAACAAAATGATTTTTAAGCTCACATGAAAAAGATTTAGGGATTTTAATTGATTCCATGTTCAACATGAGCTAGAGAAGCATAAAGTTTTGCATAAGAAAAAAAATTGGCCAATGGTCGTTTAATACATTCCTGAGTGCTCAGGTATTCTGAGGAAAGAGGTCAAGGATTTGGGCTGGACATGTTAGGAAAGAATTCTCACAGAAAGTGAGAGCTGATGGGATGATTGTTCTAGCAATCATGTATAGAGTATATCAGAACAAGGAGAGACTGAGAGTACAAAGATGGGCTGGGATAATCTAAGTGGAGATGATACCCTGAATTTGGAGTGCTAGTTCTGTAAGTCTGGGCACATTACTTAACCACTCTGAGCCTTGGTGTTTCATATCTCAGGAATGTCCGTTTACCTTAATAAAATAAGGTAGATGAAAGTCCTCAACCAAGTTTGAACACTACTCAGATTTTGGTCCTCAGTGTTGCAATTATTATGATTGCCAGTAGAAAAGTGTTGTATTTATCCCTATATGAGGTAACATTCTGGAATAGATTAGAGGCTGAACAGTATTGACAAAAGGAAACAGCAGCAAGACACACTGAAGAGAAAAAGCCAAATTTGGTCACTGATTGGACTGTTGAAAGCTGTGGACACTGAGCTAAAGGATTCTTTTTTTATTTACTTAATTTTATTTATTTATTTATTTTGCTACCAGGAATTGAACACAGGAGTTCTCAACCACTGAGTCACAACCCCAGCCCTTTTTTTGTGTTTTATTTAGAACAGGGTCTTACTGAGTTGCTCAGGGCCTCACTAAGTTATGAGGCTGGCTTTGAACTCACAAGACTCCTGCCTCAGCCTCCAGAGCTGCTGGGATTACAGGTGGACACCACCACATCCAGCTAAATTGTTTTTCTCATTAATGACAACCAAAGAAAACAAACTTCAGAATATGAATTTGCAAGCCATCAAAATAGCAGTCTTTGCCACCGAAGCCACCTCTTGGCTTCCCTTTCCTGCCCAAGTCTAGAACCCAAGACCCCCAACTGCCATTAGAGCTTAGATTTTTTTTTTTTCTCCTTTCTCTTTCTCTGCTCTGCAACTGATCAAAGAAACACGGGAAAAGCACATGATTTGGTGGACTAAAAGTTACTGTCATTTATCAACTTCTATTTTCAAGGGCAAGAATGACAAATGGAATGCTGAGCCACTGTTACTGGTACAGATAAAATATGCTCTAAAAATTGATAGGACACACGCCCACTATTCTCCTCATTGCCAGCCACCAATATATCAACTGTCACCAAGCAATAACAGCCCACAACTGCCAGTGGCCAGATATTGATTTCTCTTGTAGTCAGCAGCAGTTGAAATGTGTGTGTGTGTGTGTGTGTGTATGTGTACGCACACACACAGAGTACACTTTAAGCCTTACAGTCAAATGAGTTAAATGCTTCTCTCAGAAAAAAGTATGTTCATTTCTAAAACAAGATTTTTGCATACATTTTATTAGAACTAATTATTTAATAAGACTCTTAATTTATCCTAACAGATTTAAGCACCTCACTCATACAAAAAGGATGAGATTGGGGCTAGCCGTGTAGTTTTTCTCAATTCTGTACAATTTGCTTTATAATGGGTAAATTCTCTAAGCTCCCAAAAGAGAGTAGGTGAACCATTCTCAGGACAGTAAAATACCAGGAAGCAGGCATTATCTCCAGTGCAAATCCAATTGTATATACCTTTCAAGGTTGTCCATCGTTTTGAATTATGTTGTTCAACTTTCCTCTATTAGAGTGGATAATGGAGCATGAACTATATTTGGCAAGATCTATGATCTAGGAGCAGGCCATACCCTCAGTAAAAGTATGACATAAGGAAAATTATGTCTTTAATATCTTTGGGTCTCTCTTCTGAACACTTTTTCTTATCTGGCTAGCTAACCCTTTCTTTCTGTGACTTCTTTGGGGTCATCTCTGTCCAACAGTAACCTATAATCAAGATCTTTCTTGTCTTATCCTAGTTGATTATATTTCTTCTATATTCTAAAAGACATGGCTTATGTTCATGAATATTATACCAAAGTTTCCTTGTTGGGCATGTAAGACCTTGTGGTAGTCAAAGACATTTTCAATACTCTTCAAATTATATTCTCTGACATCACATTCAAGTGCTGTGCAAGTAAAGGAAAATACATCAAAACACCTGGTGAACAACAGCAGCTCTGCAAATGAAAAAAAATTATTATCAACACTGTTTCTCTGCTGCATAAAGATTCAGTGGCCTTCTGAAGCTGGTTCATACAGGCTGCTGGAGCTGATTGTGCATATCTTTTCCCCCAGCTCCACATCCAGGACATCATGTTGGTAATTTAAAATCAGCCATGTGACAATATTTACACCATGGCAATTGGTGAACGCTACATATTAGGACTTCCTCCTGCACTGCCCAGAGAACGAATTTACCAGTGCCCACTGTATAAGATCATCCTTATGCAGGACTACATGGCACCTTCAACATTTTTATTTTATGGTCTATTGAGTTACCCTCTTCTCCTGGTTAGTTCTTCTCTCTTGCCAACACAATATACAATAATTTGGCCACATACATTCATATCTGAACTCACCATAACAACTAGCTCAACCATACCCTCTTGTTTACTGGTATATTACACCTACATTGCCTGACATAGAGTGTATGAAAAATATTAGTTGACTACATAAACATACACATAGACATGTTTACATCTACACCTGTGTCTATACACACACATACACACATACATATACATCTGAGTCTGAGTTAACATGAAATATTTTTGAAAAACACTTCAATTAAAAAAATGGAATTTAATTTTCTATATTAGAATATTTGCTTGGTGTATTGCCAAAAGCCTAAAATTCCTGAAGAAGTGAATATTAACCATTGACAGGATCAGAGTTTATTTAAATATGGTAGAAAAGCGTATTATAGTACTTTTAAGTTCTGTCGTCCTCTTAGGAAAATACTAATTTTTAAAATGAAAGTTGTCCAAAACAATCTTTGTAAGTCCTCGAGATGTGCTAAGAAGTTTAATGGGCGAAACTGCCTCAACTTCTCCCTGCTTCCAACCCAAGAATCACTGCCTCTCCCCTTCCCTTGCTCAGACCACTTCCCCATCTTCCAAGCACTCCTTCTGTTGGTCTCCCCAAAAGGCACCCTGGGAAAGTGGCTTTCCAAATGACAATCTCCAAGCCACTTCTCAGTTCTCTAATCCATCTATGGCATCTGGCAGAACCATCTTCCCCCCAAGTCTCCTGGCCACATTGGATTTCCACCTGCCTGCCAGAGAGTTTCAGCAGCACCCCTCTCTGGAATTCCTCCAGGCCACCGTCTGCTCCTAAGCTCCTGGCTCTCACTTCCCTGCCCTTTGACTCTAAACCACTTGGTGAGCTCCATACTCTGGCTGCCATCATCCCTCCCTTGCTCCTGGGATGGTCAAACCCCTGGCATATAGAAGGGTCCTTGTTACATACATATCACATAGTGAACACAAGTTTCATAGTCACTTATACACCCAGGTACACGCATACACACACATACACACACACATGCTTGTGCGTACATGCACATGCTAATGGCGTACCCATTATCTCCTTAGCACTCATCTGTCTGTATAGGGACTTTGTTGCAATGCCCCTCTTTACCTCCAGGGGGCAAAGGATGCCTCAGTTCCCAAAGGGCCTTTATCAGAGTCTCTTCTCCCTTTAATTTAGGAGAGACTCGACTCCTCTGTTTTTACCATCATGGTTATAGGTCCCTTCCCCTCTGCCCTTCCCTGAAAGGTTGGGGTGACTCAGGTATTATCTTTGGTCTTCTCTAGTCTCTCTCCCAAATTTATGTCATAGAATCCCACAGCTTCAACTATCATATACAAGCAAATTTATAGATACCAAAAACTCAGGAGGTCCCACATCTACCTTTTTTTTATCTTCTCCCTCAAACACATTTTAATTTCTGTTAATGGCACCAGTAGGCCCTAATCACTACTGTAAGAATTCCTGAGGCATCTGTTACGGCTCCCACTCCTTCTTCCCAACTTCCACTCATTCACCACACCCTGAGGATTCTGTCTCTGCAAGACTTCTCAACTTACTTGTCTGCATTACCATCATTGACAGCAACAGGTCAGGCATTGAGTCGTTCTCATGAGAACCCACACAATCACATGCTAACTGAGCACCCCACGTTGAGCCTTTCTCCCTCAACTCACTTTCCATGCATATCTTCTAAACCCCAATATGATGATGTCCCTCTGGTATTTCTCACTTTCTGTAGCAGTTTATGCAAGGTTACTAGCAGACTGCCTCTACCAGAATCAGCTAAGAATCTGACTTATAATATAGATTTTAAGGCCACTTCTAACCAACTGAATGAAATCAGTTGTCCCAGAAGTCTATCATTCATCCAAGTTCCTGGATGGCCTTCAGACCACTAACACTTGAGAGCTACTGGCCTGTGGCTTTCTCTGGAGGACATTTATGGTCTCTCACTGTCTGGCTCCTGCTTACTTTTCCCATCCAACTTGCCTCCACCCCTCTTTGCCTCCACCCCTCCTTGGCCCCAGATTCACCTATTCTGTGAGAGGTTCTGTGATGCCTCAGGTTATATTCAATTCCTAGCTCCCCAGAACCTCTTACATACCTTTATGACAGTATGTCTCAGTGCATTAAAATTATTTTTTTAGTACCTATATTATTTATGGCACAGTATTTCTTAAAGGCAAAAATCCAAGTTTTACTTGTTTTTTTCACACACGCCCCCAAGTCTGACACATAGTTAGTGTAGAAGAAAGCATATTTTGAATGAATGACTAAAAACATAAATGGTATCTTCCACCTCTGCAATGCAAACATCAGACCCCATGGATGAGAGCATTTAGAAAAATGCTTAAATCTCGACTTAATGATGCCTAAAGGTTTCTGATTGATCTGAAAGTGCTATGCATTCTATTAGACAAAGAGGACATAAATTTCTTTCCTGAAATCCAGGGACTATCACAAAGAGACAGTTTCATCCAAATCTCAGCTGCCAACTAAGGGTATAGACACAGATTCAGTTAGTTTGTGTCAATAGAGCCATTCCTAGACTAGTCAACATCTAAGACCTAAGTCTCAGACTCATGAATAACTAAAGATATATATTTTTTTAAAAAGAACGGAATGTCAGGAATATGGCAAAAACAGAAAAATAAGGTTGTAGCTGGACTTGTCACTTGTCGTATATGCCCAACAGTTGATGGTATTATTTGCCTGACCCTAGAGTTGGATTAGTCCTATGCACTGGAGATAGGAGTACAGTATCTAGGGAGAAAGAAGTCATATGATCCCTTCTTACCAAAAGTTCATAATGTAGTTCAGACTACCTAAATGTTTCACATGGCAAAAATTCAAGTATAAAAACATAGTTGTACAATAGGAACCACAAATTGACCCAATAAAAATATGAAGCCCACAGCTGCTGAGGGAATACAGGGGAAAGGAAAGAATTGCAGATTTGTTTATAATCACAGCAGGTTGGCACTGGAAGGGACGAGGGAAACCGTGTAATACAGTGTTTTCATTTTACAAATAAAAGCGAAGTACAGAGTTAGGTGACTTTTCCAGAGCCATTCAAACAGTTTATTTGACCAGGAAATTTTCCAGATAAAAATGAGATAAAGTCTAGAAAAGAGAAGAGAGTTTGTTCTGGGATCTTTGGAAGAGGAATAAATATAGGTACCTAGGAGAAAAACAAAGAGGTGTTTGAGGAAGGAGAAGAGCTAAATGAACTGGCTTGAGAGATGAAAGCAAAAATTGTTAGGAAGGAGGGAAAACATAGGGCAGGGTGGGAGGCAGGGACCAGCTTTCATGAATTGAAAGTCTTGGACAGGGAAAGAGCAGGGTTTGGTATGAACACAATGGAATTATGTGCTATGTAGTGAATTCCTGTGCCACCAGAATCAACCCCACTCAATCATAAATTCTTGGAGTTAGAAGGACCATGAAGGATAACCAATATATTCATCTTCTAGTAGAATAATCCAAGGCTAAGCAGGAGGTAGTGTAAGTGTGTGGTCTTTGATGACATGCTGATTCTGGTTTCAGAATCCATCAGTCATGTGTCTTTGAGCCACTTATTGAAATTCTCTGAATTTCCATTTCCTTTCCTGTAGGACGGAGGAATATCCATAGAGTTGCTGTAAGGTTTAGATTATCGAGCATTGTTCGCTTGGCCCAGTACTGAGCTCATGAATGGAAGTTCAGTGAATGCTTCTTTCTTCTCCTTTGCTCCAAGGGAGGAGTTGATTTGCCCAAGGTCACCAGCTGATGGGTAGCAGAGCCAGAACAGAAGCCCATATGTTTAGACTTGAAACCCCAAACTCCAGCCCTGACACAGCCTGCCTCTCTTGAGAACTCACCAGCTGGGCTTCCAACCAAAGTACTTAGGACCCTTTTCAAAAGGGTAGGTCTGAAATTGCTGTGAGAAACTATGGGAATTCACAGTCAGAACTTCATTTGCTTTCCTTCCTAACATTTGTCTCTAGTGAGCTCACAGCCTTGATGAGGGAAGGGGAAAAATAAAAATAAAAAAAACCTCATTCCAAATAAACCAAAAATAAAGACAACAGATCAAAGACAAGCCCTCCATGAAAGCATGTCAGCCGAGGACAGAGGATAAAAGCTTATTTTTTTTTTTTTTTGCTAAATGAAAAAGCTATTTTAGCTCCATGATTTTCTAGGGATTATAATAATAATGGTCTGGATTACCAAGACAATTCACATCTGAATATTCTCAGTATTTTTCACAACTTGAAGACTGGAAACTAAATTGCTGAAAGTCGGTCAGTGCTGCTCAGGCAGAGGAATGGGGAGGATACAGGGACTCCTGAGCATTGGAAAGTTCTTCATATGACAGGAGCAGCTGGCTTTCACTGGATACCCTTTAGGAGATGAGCTACTGAAATGTGGGCATTTGTGTCCTGGACAGTATCTAAACATTGAGACTTTAAAAGTAATGATTGGGGTGGCGCCATGTTTGTTGTTGGCATTGTTCTGTTTGTTTTTAGTAAGTTACTACAAATCTATTTAAATTTATTCAGGATTTCCCGGGTTTCAGAGAGTCTGCTGACACTAGCATTACAGAGGTGACAAGACGGAGTCTTTATTTTCCAACATTGCTTAAATTCGAAGCCAAATCACCTCACCTCTCTGCTCTAAACCTTGCAGGGTCTCCCCATCTCAGACAAAGTCCTTGTAGTGGGCACCAGCTTCTACCCGGTTTCCTCTGTTCGTTCCCATTGCTCTCATCACCTACTGCTCTCTCTTGCTCAAGTCATTTGAGCACAGCAGTCTCTTAGATAACACTGAATATGCCGGGCTGGCATCTTCTCACCTCTGTTCATGAGTACATTTTCCTTTAAGGAAAAGAGATGGGATGTATGAGGAAATGCGAGAAACCATTGTGATTTCAAAAGAAAACTTTGAAGTTGTCCTGCCAATCAAAAGTTATCTTTCGAGTGCTCATGAGGTGAATGATGAGTTGATGTTGTCTGATGAACTGGCTTTACTACCCAAAATGAACCACCAGTTACTGAGGGGTTCTCTACCCTAGCGGGATGATTCGACCATGACCATGACAAAGAAAGATGCCACTGTAGGGTGTTTATAACACTATCCACTTTTTCCCATGTGAAAACTACAAGTCTCAGCCTATCACAAATGTACAGAAGCTATTCCATTGTGTAAGGGGACCCAGCCTTACCCTGAGGAAACACTGGCTCTTTGAAAACCTGGAATCCTTATAGCTGAAGCCAATTATTCCACTATACCTATAAATGACCCTAATTTCAGGACTATTGGTATTTCCCTTAGGTCAGCAAAGCATAGAAACTAACTCAAGTTCAAACTATGATACATGTAAGATCACTAGGTAATTTTATTATCTAGATTCTAGGTCAGCGGATGCCTGGAGACTTGTCCAGCATTTATCCCATATTATATTGAGTCATGCTTTACTCATTTTGGTTAGTTCCATGCCAAGAAAATAAGAGAGGAGCTCTAGGCCTCTGGACAAACAGACCTAGTCTCCTAGGAATGGAGGACAGCCTCGTTTGGCAGCAGAAGCACTATAACCCAGGACAGCCACCTGGTAGTTACATGACTTCAGTCACCAAAGGATTCTACCATGTCAAACATTAGAAAATCCCAGTGTACTGTGCCAAGTAGTTGCTGGCACAAAGAGTAAGGGTTCATTGGGGGAAATAAGGTGTTTGTCCTGGAGCAACCTCTTCCACGGACCTGCCTAAGCAACACACCCAAAGGCCTGCATATCCATAGCACTGTTGAGTTACCCAGCCCTTCTCCCCAGAGTACCTATTCCACCCTCCTGTATAGGGGATGCATTCTGTGCACAAACTCTCTGAGCTTCTGTTTTTTGTCCTGTAATATAGAGAAATATTCATCATATAGAGTGGTTTATAAAGGTTAGATTTATCATGCATTGTTAACAACTGACCCAGTACTAAGCTCCTGAATGGAGTTCAGGGTTTCACAGCACTATCCCTCTCTTACCTTCTGGTATCTGGAAATGTCCCACCTCAACCCCCTCTCTTTCAAGCTGAGCCTTTTTTCTTCTCTCTGACTCAATATATACGCAGATAACCTGCAGGTCAAACCCTTCTTTGCTTTATTCAGTCCATGAATTCTGGGCCTATTTATTACTCACACTATGCTATCTTGGTGACAGACTCATGTTTAAGGATCATGTAATCACTTGCACACCCAGTGGGCTCCTAATCCACCATTAGGGTACAATCTCTCTCAATACCCATCTCAATTCAAAGGATAGAGTAAATTATGTCTTTTAGTTGATGACACATTTTCATCCTTGATTTGGGCAAATCCTTTCTTTCCATTATCCATTCCCATCCTCCCCCCATAAGTAATCATGTTTTGAGTTTAATATTTACCTTTTTATTTGCAAGTGTCTTTGTAAAATATGTATTGTTATCTGGGTACACATATTTTTAACTTACATAAATAATATGTCATATATATGTGACATTATATATGTAAAATATGTATTGTTATCTGGGTACACATATTTTTAACTTACATAAATAATATGTCATATATATGTGACATTATATATGTAAAATATGTATTGTTATCTGGGTACACATATTTTTAACTTACATAAATAATATGTCATATATATGTGACATTATATATGTAAAATATGTATTGTTATCTGGGTACACATATTTTTAACTTACATAAATAATATGTCATATATATGTGACATTATATATGTAAAATATGTATTGTTATCTGGGTACACATATTTTTAACTTACATAAATAATATGTCATATATATGTGACATTATATATGTAAAATATGTATTGTTATCTGGGTACACATATTTTTAACTTACATAAATAATATGTCATATATATGTGACATTATATATGTAAAATATGTATTGTTATCTGGGTACACATATTTTTAACTTACATAAATAATATGTCATATATATGTGACATTATATATGTAAAATATGTATTGTTATCTGGGTACACATATTTTTAACTTACATAAATAATATGTCATATATATGTGACATTATATATGTAAAATATGTATTGTTATCTGGGTACACATATTTTTAACTTACATAAATAATATGTCATATATATGTGACATTATATATGTAAAATATGTATTGTTATCTGGGTACACATATTTTTAACTTACATAAATAATATGTCATATATATGTGACATTATATATGTAAAATATGTATTGTTATCTGGGTACACATATTTTTAACTTACATAAATAATATGTCATATATATGTGACATTATATATGTAAAATATGTATTGTTATCTGGGTACACATATTTTTAACTTACATAAATAATATGTCATATATATGTGACATTATATATGTAAAATATGTATTGTTATCTGGGTACACATATTTTTAACTTACATAAATAATATGTCATATATATGTGACATTATATATGTAAAATATGTATTGTTATCTGGGTACACATATTTTTAACTTACATAAATAATATGTCATATATATGTGACATTATATATGTAAAATATGTATTGTTATCTGGGTACACATATTTTTAACTTACATAAATAATATGTCATATATATGTGACATTATATATGTAAAATATGTATTGTTATCTGGGTACACATATTTTTAACTTACATAAATAATATGTCATATATATGTGACATTATATATGTAAAATATGTATTGTTATCTGGGTACACATATTTTTAACTTACATAAATAATATGTCATATATATGTGACATTATATATGTAAAATATGTATTGTTATCTGGGTACACATATTTTTAACTTACATAAATAATATGTCATATATATGTGACATTATATATGTAAAATATGTATTGTTATCTGGGTACACATATTTTTAACTTACATAAATAATATGTCATATATATGTGACATTATATATGTAAAATATGTATTGTTATCTGGGTACACATATTTTTAACTTACATAAATAATATGTCATATATATGTGACATTATATATGTAAAATATGTATTGTTATCTGGGTACACATATTTTTAACTTACATAAATAATATGTCATATATATGTGACATTATATATGTAAAATATGTATTGTTATCTGGGTACACATATTTTTAACTTACATAAATAATATGTCATATATATGTGACATTATATATGTAAAATATGTATTGTTATCTGGGTACACATATTTTTAACTTACATAAATAATATGTCATATATATGTGACATTATATATGTAAAATATGTATTGTTATCTGGGTACACATATTTTTAACTTACATAAATAATATGTCATATATATGTGACATTATATATGTAAAATATGTATTGTTATCTGGGTACACATATTTTTAACTTACATAAATAATATGTCATATATATGTGACATTATATATGTAAAATATGTATTGTTATCTGGGTACACATATTTTTAACTTACATAAATAATATGTCATATATATGTGACATTATATATGTAAAATATGTATTGTTATCTGGGTACACATATTTTTAACTTACATAAATAATATGTCATATATATGTGACATTATATATGTAAAATATGTATTGTTATCTGGGTACACATATTTTTAACTTACATAAATAATATGTCATATATATGTGACATTATATATGTAAAATATGTATTGTTATCTGGGTACACATATTTTTAACTTACATAAATAATATGTCATATATATGTGACATTATATATGTAAAATATGTATTGTTATCTGGGTACACATATTTTTAACTTACATAAATAATATGTCATATATATGTGACATTATATATGTAAAATATGTATTGTTATCTGGGTACACATATTTTTAACTTACATAAATAATATGTCATATATATGTGACATTATATATGTAAAATATGTATTGTTATCTGGGTACACATATTTTTAACTTACATAAATAATATGTCATATATATGTGACATTATATATGTAAAATATGTATTGTTATCTGGGTACACATATTTTTAACTTACATAAATAATATGTCATATATATGTGACATTATATATGTAAAATATGTATTGTTATCTGGGTACACATATTTTTAACTTACATAAATAATATGTCATATATATGTGACATTATATATGTAAAATATGTATTGTTATCTGGGTACACATATTTTTAACTTACATAAATAATATGTCATATATATGTGACATTATATATGTAAAATATGTATTGTTATCTGGGTACACATATTTTTAACTTACATAAATAATATGTCATATATATGTGACATTATATATGTAAAATATGTATTGTTATCTGGGTACACATATTTTTAACTTACATAAATAATATGTCATATATATGTGACATTATATATGTAAAATATGTATTGTTATCTGGGTACACATATTTTTAACTTACATAAATAATATGTCATATATATGTGACATTATATATGTAAAATATGTATTGTTATCTGGGTACACATATTTTTAACTTACATAAATAATATGTCATATATATGTGACATTATATATGTAAAATATGTATTGTTATCTGGGTACACATATTTTTAACTTACATAAATAATATGTCATATATATGTGACATTATATATGTAAAATATGTATTGTTATCTGGGTACACATATTTTTAACTTACATAAATAATATGTCATATATATGTGACATTATATATGTAAAATATGTATTGTTATCTGGGTACACATATTTTTAACTTACATAAATAATATGTCATATATATGTGACATTATATATGTAAAATATGTATTGTTATCTGGGTACACATATTTTTAACTTACATAAATAATATGTCATATATATGTGACATTATATATGTAAAATATGTATTGTTATCTGGGTACACATATTTTTAACTTACATAAATAATATGTCATATATATGTGACATTATATATGTAAAATATGTATTGTTATCTGGGTACACATATTTTTAACTTACATAAATAATATGTCATATATATGTGACATTATATATGTAAAATATGTATTGTTATCTGGGTACACATATTTTTAACTTACATAAATAATATGTCATATATATGTGACATTATATATGTAAAATATGTATTGTTATCTGGGTACACATATTTTTAACTTACATAAATAATATGTCATATATATGTGACATTATATATGTAAAATATGTATTGTTATCTGGGTACACATATTTTTAACTTACATAAATAATATGTCATATATATGTGACATTATATATGTAAAATATGTATTGTTATCTGGGTACACATATTTTTAACTTACATAAATAATATGTCATATATATGTGACATTATATATGTAAAATATGTATTGTTATCTGGGTACACATATTTTTAACTTACATAAATAATATGTCATATATATGTGACATTATATATGTAAAATATGTATTGTTATCTGGGTACACATATTTTTAACTTACATAAATAATATGTCATATATATGTGACATTATATATGTAAAATATGTATTGTTATCTGGGTACACATATTTTTAACTTACATAAATAATATGTCATATATATGTGACATTATATATGTAAAATATGTATTGTTATCTGGGTACACATATTTTTAACTTACATAAATAATATGTCATATATATGTGACATTATATATGTAAAATATGTATTGTTATCTGGGTACACATATTTTTAACTTACATAAATAATATGTCATATATATGTGACATTATATATGTAAAATATGTATTGTTATCTGGGTACACATATTTTTAACTTACATAAATAATATGTCATATATATGTGACATTATATATGTAAAATATGTATTGTTATCTGGGTACACATATTTTTAACTTACATAAATAATATGTCATATATATGTGACATTATATATGTAAAATATGTATTGTTATCTGGGTACACATATTTTTAACTTACATAAATAATATGTCATATATATGTGACATTATATATGTAAAATATGTATTGTTATCTGGGTACACATATTTTTAACTTACATAAATAATATGTCATATATATGTGACATTATATATGTAAAATATGTATTGTTATCTGGGTACACATATTTTTAACTTACATAAATAATATGTCATATATATGTGACATTATATATGTAAAATATGTATTGTTATCTGGGTACACATATTTTTAACTTACATAAATAATATGTCATATATATGTGACATTATATATGTAAAATATGTATTGTTATCTGGGTACACATATTTTTAACTTACATAAATAATATGTCATATATATGTGACATTATATATGTAAAATATGTATTGTTATCTGGGTACACATATTTTTAACTTACATAAATAATATGTCATATATATGTGACATTATATATGTAAAATATGTATTGTTATCTGGGTACACATATTTTTAACTTACATAAATAATATGTCATATATATGTGACATTATATATGTAAAATATGTATTGTTATCTGGGTACACATATTTTTAACTTACATAAATAATATGTCATATATATGTGACATTATATATGTAAAATATGTATTGTTATCTGGGTACACATATTTTTAACTTACATAAATAATATGTCATATATATGTGACATTATATATGTAAAATATGTATTGTTATCTGGGTACACATATTTTTAACTTACATAAATAATATGTCATATATATGTGACATTATATATGTAAAATATGTATTGTTATCTGGGTACACATATTTTTAACTTACATAAATAATATGTCATATATATGTGACATTATATATGTAAAATATGTATTGTTATCTGGGTACACATATTTTTAACTTACATAAATAATATGTCATATATATGTGACATTATATATGTAAAATATGTATTGTTATCTGGGTACACATATTTTTAACTTACATAAATAATATGTCATATATATGTGACATTATATATGTAAAATATGTATTGTTATCTGGGTACACATATTTTTAACTTACATAAATAATATGTCATATATATGTGACATTATATATGTAAAATATGTATTGTTATCTGGGTACACATATTTTTAACTTACATAAATAATATGTCATATATATGTGACATTATATATGTAAAATATGTATTGTTATCTGGGTACACATATTTTTAACTTACATAAATAATATGTCATATATATGTGACATTATATATGTAAAATATGTATTGTTATCTGGGTACACATATTTTTAACTTACATAAATAATATGTCATATATATGTGACATTATATATGTAAAATATGTATTGTTATCTGGGTANAATGGAGGGAGACCCTCATTGTTATACAAAATTACATATAAGAGGTTGTGAGGGGAATGGGAAAATAAACAAGGAGAGATATGAATTACAGTGGATGGGGTAGAGAGAGAAGATGGGAGGGGATGGAGGGGGGATGGTAGAGGATAGGAAAGGTAGCAGAATACAACAGTTACTAACAGGGCATTATGTAAAAATGTGGATGTGTAACCGATGTGATTCTGCAATCTGTATTTGGGGTAAAATTGGGAGTTCATAACCAACTTGAATCTAATGTATGAAATATGATATGTCAAGAGCTTTATAATGTTTTGAACAACCAATAAAAAAAAATAAAAAAAAAAGAAAAGTTTATTTGTGCTCATGATTTCACAGGTTTTAGTCCATAGATGGCCAACTCCATTGGTCTGAACCTGATGGAGTTGAACACCATGGTGGAAGGGGATGGCTAAGGAATACGGCTTAGAACATGGCACCAGGAAGCAGAGAGAACATGTCCCTCTCCAAAGACAAAATATAAACCCAAGGGCACATGCCCAGCAGTGCACTTCTTCCAATCACACCTTACCTGCCTATAGTTACCATCAAGTCAATCTCTGTCAGGGGATTAATGCACTGATTAGGTTAAGGCTCTCATAACCCAATCATTTCCCCCTTTAAAACTTCTTGCATTGTCGCACACGTGAACTTTTGGAGGACATTTCATATCTAAACCAAAACACTGTGCCTTATATCCAAACTGTGCCACCCTATTGTCATTGGTAGGGGAGCAAAGGTCCTATGAAATGATGCACCCTAAAGCACTTAGACCCTAAAGCACTTAGATCAGTGCCTTCATGTGGCGAGTACATGATTTCATCTAATTACCACCATCTCCTTAGTTCCCAGACACAGAGGAATCTGCCTGCTCCTTCCACGGAAAGCAATTGCCTCTCTATGCAACCTGAAGAAAACTTCAGTCCAAACAACCTTCTAACCTCTTTCAAATAAGGCTGTTCAAATTCAGCAAAACACAATCTTTTTGATCCAAAGTACTTTTTAGAAGCTCATTAAAAAGTTCCAATGGCTTTGTGAACAGCAAATGGCTGCTTTCAATCAATATTTTCATGTTTTGGAGTAAAAGAATTGAAATCATGAAGACTACTCTTTTCTTTTAAATATAGAAAAGACAAAGGAGGGCTGCAGATGTAGCTCAGTGGTAGAGCTCTTGCCTTGCCTAGCATGCAGGAGGCTTGGTGTTCAACCTTCAGTACTGCAAAAAAAATATTTTTTTTCTGTGACTGAGAAGTCAAGGAATATGCATGGGAATGACCAGGCTCTCCTTCTAATGAAAGGCCCAGCATACTGGTCAGTTCATCATCCATAGCCCTGTGCTGAGGGAGGGGACCAGGAGGCCAGATGGTTCCAACCAAGTTTTTCACCCAGAGTTTCTGAATTATACATCCCAGTAAAGGAAGGAAGAGAAGTATAAAATCTAAAAAAAAAAAAAAAGACCTTTTGAATAAAAATCTGCTTCAAAAGTCAAAAATCTAGATGACTAGGATCAAGTTACGATGCAGGTGGTCCATGCAGGTAAGGCAAGCCACTTGGGAATACAGGCCCTAAACAGAAGTCTAGGGCTAATCTTGAGTGAAGAAGGTCTGCAAAGAAGAAAATGGAAATGATTGTGGCAGCTTCCAGCTCTACTCAACTCCTTGTAAATAGAATTAGTGTCTTGTAGTTGCCAAAGACTCCAGTACTATTTGCTCAAACTGCAGAAGGTTATCTAGGAATTACAAAGTAAGTGATAGCAAGGGGAGGCTCTCAAATGCACACAGGGTTGAGACATTGTTTGATTTGGGAACATGAAGCCTCTTGGGGTCCTGAAGTCCTGCAGGGTGAGGGCAGCAATAACAAAGTAATATGCAGCAAAGATCCCTAAGATGTCCCATTGGAGGCAAGTTGGTTGACAAAGGGCTGAATCAGAGTATTGCAGGGCAGTCAATGGACAAAGAGCTCACTAGAACACTGGGCTGTGGAAACCCATCATTATAAAGGAGAAGAACCAGAGCTGGTAATTCCCTGCACTCTGTTTGTGCAGCTACTCCAGGAGACACAAGCCACTTGCCCTGAAGGACATTTTAGTTTCTACAGTAAAGTGTGTCATAATCATAGTGGAATGGACCTGCTGGGGCAGACAGAGGCCTATACCATGAAAAAGACACATTTTATGCAGGGAGACAGAGCAGCCCTGGAACAAAGAGCTCTAATCTCCCAAACCTCAATGAAACCATGTTTATGCTCAGCAAATGTGAGGAGTCCAGCTGGAGAGCCCTCAGCCCCTCTGAGTGATCTGTCACCACCAGCTGTAAGCTGAGTGGCTCCCCAGGCACAAGGAGATGTGAACAAAGAATTCTGTTTCTCTGCTCCCTTGCCCATTATATGCCTAGTTTATTTTTATCTCTAAGGCTCCATTCAGGCAGAACTCTCTAGCCCAACCTCCCACGGGGGTGACATTACCAGCCTATCCATCTTAATGAAATAACTGAAGTGGAGGTACAGAAAGACTGAGATTGCAGTTGAGCACCAAGTAATCGATCCGATCGTTGGTGATAAATCCAATTCAGGCATCTTAATGACTGAAAGCAGTTATTAAGACAACCAGTGACATTGCCCAGTCACAGCTATTTTAGTCTCGGTGGTTTGCATCTGTGTGTAAGACAGAGACCAACAGCCAAGCTATAAGCAGAATAAAACAAAAACAAACAATTTAAAAGCAGTCCAGCAGTAGCTACTTGTTCAATTCTCCAAGTAAACGTTCATCATAGATTTTTCATGCTGCTGGACGTTTTGCTTATCCTGGGAGATTGTTCTAAGATGTACATGATGAACGTGCTACCAAGCTGGATCAGGAGGCAGGCTGAGGCAGGCTGTGTAGGATGCAGGTTCCCTTTCATAAATCCCTCGGTGCCATGTTATTCTGAGCCTATATGAAGACTGCATAGTGGGACTCACGCAGAAACCTAGTCTCTCTCCATTTTATTGGCTCCTCCCATCTGACTGCTTTGTTTCTCTGAGAGATTTAATGATAACCAGCAAGTTGTGAGCAGCAGACTAGGAAGAGGGAGCTGATCTTCTATAATGACAGGTACCTTCAGTGACGGGGCTCAGAATCTAATGATGATTTCGCCACCACCCAGGGAGCAAAGGAAAGTACGACTTTCTCCCCCACTATAGAACCTGTAGCCACACGCATGCCTGAAATCCCATAGTCCTTTGGTTCTAGTTATTATCCCCTTGCAAAAAAAGCAAGGCTGTGGCATGCCCTGATCCAGGGCTGATGAGAGGATGGGTCCCCCTTCCCACTTTTCTTCCACTCTCCCAAGCCCATACCTTCCAGCTGAAGGTGTAAAGTCCAGAGAGCAGCTGGCACATGGGCTTCCCCATGGAGTCATACTTGACTTGTATGAAGTATGACAGCATGAGATAGAGCAGAAGACCTGGAAAAGGACTGTCTCCGGAGCCTGGACTTAGCAGCCAGAACCTTCACGTACAGACTAAAGCATGGGTAGAACATAGGTATGCTTTAGGAAATAATCTGAAATGGGTAATCTAGAGGATTAGATAGGATCCTGGTAGAACTACGGTGGAGTCCTGTCCTACTTCTCACCCCTCAGTGATGGGGACAAGACTCTCAGCCTTGTTCTCATCTATAAAATGGGTCCACTCACTCAATCAATTACTGAATGCTTATTGACTGCCTACTGGGGGCCAGGCACTGACGATCCAGACAAAGTCTGGCCTTCAAGTAGCCTACAGTCCACTGGGGAAGCAGATAAACAAAGGTAAATAGATACATGTCAGGCAGTGATAAATTCTATGGAAAAAGATAAAACAAGGTACAGGAAGAACAAGGGATTTTGTACACAGTGTCCCAAGAAGACCCCTCCGAGGATACTGCATGGATATGTGGGGGCTAAACACTTTGAGTAGAAGAAAGAGTCAAGTGCAAAAGACCTGGAGGTCTTTTAGTTTGAAGAGCAGCCTAAAATATAATATCTTCTTCACTGGGCTGCTGCAGAGGTTAAAAGAGGTTATTAGCTCCTTGTTCTATATGAGGGTATCCTATATGATGATTTTGCCACCACCCAGGGAGCAAAGGAAAGTACAATTTTCTCCCCCACTTATGAGATTGAGCAGACAATGCAGAGCAGAAGAAGGGGAAGAAGTCCAAAGAACAGAGCCTTCAGCTTTAAGAATATCCTGCAGACACTAGTATGGCAGTATGTAAAAATATGGATGTGTAACCGACGTGATTCTGCAATCTGTATACGGGGGGGGAAAAATGGGAGTTCATAACCCACTTGAATCAAATGTATGAAATATGATATGTCAAGAGCTATGTAATGTTTTGAACAACTAATAAAAAAATAAAAATTAAAAAAAGATTATCCTGCAGGCAACAGGGAGTGGAGGGAGGGAAGGGAGGGAGATAGGAAAGAGAAAGACAGTGGAATGAATCTGATATAACTTTCCTATGTATGTGAATTTCCATAATTTTCCTATAATTTTCCTATGTATATATGAAAACATTACAGTGAATCCCACCATTGGGGTAAGGGGGTTCTGCACTCTGCTTATGGGGCACCCACTTCCATCTCCCCAGCAAGTCCTGATGTTTAGGGTCCCATGAGCTATACAGCTTAAAAAGCACTTATCTGATTTGATCTTTCATTTGTCAACAAATAAACTGGGGCCTAGAGACATTATAAATCTTATTCAAGGACCCTGTTGTTGACTAGAAGGACAGGGAGTGGACCCAGGTGCCCTGTGTTCAATGTGCTGCTTCTTAAACACAAAACCTGTGGCTTCATCTATAAGGATATCATCCTCACGGATCTCCTGCTTAAAATGCAAGTCTTTATTCTGACTCTCCCTAACCTCCAATCCCACTTTCAGCCACAACATTCTGCCTCCCATACAATTACAGAGAAGCCATTGGACCAAGGAGGCAGGCAAGAGTAGCAGATGAAGTAAGGACAGTCAGTGTGACACCAGGGTGGCTTCAAAGCAAAGGGCCAAGTCTTTACTTCTAACAAGAACCTGAATGAAACACAAACCAAAAAATCGAGGAAAGAGGAGATAACTCTAGTGACTTCTGGAAGGTAGAATTTAGAGGAAAACATTACAAGGATTTTTTAGGAATTAAAGTTTTATGTCAAATGCAATTTTTCTAGGGACCACAATGTAAAAAAAAGATATAAAAGTAGAAGTCTGGTTAAAGAGCCTATTTTCACTCATTTTTCCTTGTCCTCTTCCATTTCTCCCTAACTACATCCCTGTGTCATCTCCAAGGACCCAAAGGGCTCTAGACTTCACTAAAAAAACCCTGCATAGTAGAGGCAAGAAAGGAGTGAATTAATCAGGATAAGATAGGGTATGCTGTGGTAACAAACACCACCAAAAAGTTAGCCGCTAACACAACAAAACCTTTAACTCATTCATACAAAGTCTATTAAGGGTCTAGGTAGCTCTTCAGGGCAGTTTCTCAGATGTTCTTTTGGCACCTTGATCCCAGCGCATGCTTTCTTTACCACGGGAGACTCGTGTCCCTGCTCTTAAGTGTTTCAGTTCAGAAATGATACATGTCCTTTCCCATTCCAGCTCACTTAAAGAAGCTGGAAACTGTAGACTTCCATATGTCCAGGAAGAGGAGGAGAACCAGAAATATAGATGCACTGATGAGCATTAGTAACATACGTCAAAAATGAATAAGCTTGTTAGACAAGGGTTAACATTTAAATGTGAGTTGTCCCAAAAAAGCTTATGTGTGAGAAAATGCAAGAAAGTTTAGAAGTAAAATGATTGGATTATAGAACCTAAACGTAACCAATGCATGAATCCCCTGATAGGTATTAACTGGGTGGTAACTGTAGGCTGGTAGAGTGTGGAGGTAGATTATTGGGATTGTGTCTCTGGGATATATATTTTGTCCCTGGAGAGTGGAGCTGTCTCTCTCTGCTTCTTGGTGCGATGTCCTGAGCTACTTTTCTCTGCTGTGCCTCTCCACCTTAGACCCCGAAGAATGGAATAGGCCATCTATGGACCGAGACCTCTGAAACCATGAGCCCCCAAATAAACTTTTCCTCCTCTACAATGTTCTTCTCAAGCCTTTTGGTCACAGCAACAAAACAGCTGACTGAAACAGGCAAGTAAGGCCTTTTGTTACATTTACCTATAAAATGCCACTACATAATTTATATCTTCCAGATACAGAATCCCAGATTTTTTTAAAAAATAAAAAATCTGAAACTGGCTTGAGGTCACCTAGCTAAGATTTAACTGACCCTGGATCTTCCATTTCCAAATCCAGAGCCTTAGTCACCACAAGAGCTCCAGGGAAAGAGAAGGGATACTGAGGGAAACTCAAGATGAATGGTCAAATGAATATGTATGCAAAAAGAAATTAAAAAATCACTCTCCAAATTTTCTCACATACAGTGGAGAAAGGGGAGAGAAAATGTAGCCTAAGAGCAGAGCTGGAGAGGGAGAGCAGTGTGCAGTAGTAGGTGACCTTAGTGCCCCCCACCTCACCCAGTCTCCCACCTCTAAAATACTTCAGCAGTGAGTCATCCCACTTGGTGATGGATTTCATAGCAGAGCTGGACCATGGAGGAAAGTTCACACTAAACAAGTAAATGTGTGCAATTTGTAAGAATGATTTGCATGCACAGAGCACTGTGCATATGCATGACCTCATTTGCATTCAAAGGCTCATCCATGCCCTGGGCCTGGATGATGTTGCCCTAGAGAAATGTCATAACTTAGTCTGTGAAAGATGCAGGACACATCCTGGGTGTCTCCATAGAATAAGAAATCTAGTCTAGACAGGCTGGGCTTGCCAGCCTCTGCCCTGGGAGCTAGAAATCCCATAAATATGGTCACCTATAGCTGACCCTTATTCTCACAGACCCAGGCTGAGCTGTGATATCCACAACCAGCCTGATTAGACCTTCCTCTTCAGGCTTCAGATAATTTTACTATCCAGGGAATTAACGTAATCATGCTGCCCTGATGGGAAGGCAAAGTCAGTGTGGCCATTAGAATTGAGGGTGGTCTTGTATTGGCAGTGGGACGGACCACTGTCGGGACCTAGATAAAAGAATAGTGCCCCACCCCCAATAACAGAGAAGGGACAGAGAGATATACACTGGACAGAGTGTCAAAGCCAAAGTCAGGGCAGGCTCCAGCTCTAGTAGAAAATAGGCAGGAAAGAGAGATGTCAAGGTAGACACCAGGGTCTATAAAGTGGACTTATAGGGAGCAGGAGGAGATGGGCCAGGTAGAACAGACAGGTAACCTGCCATCATGGCTCTTCCTGGTGTCATGCTAAGGCTATTGCTGTCCTTCCTGCCTTGGACTGGGTATGATGGGAACAGAGCCAGACAGTGCTTCACTGGAGGGCAGCAGTACCTCTCACTGAAGAGTAGAGGACACCACTCAGGACGTACGCTTGGTTTTTACCTGCTGGGGCTTCCAGACTCCCTGGATCCCAGCAAAAGTTAGCACTGCTAGCTGGATCTGTGGACTGCTCAGATTATTCCCAGAGCTGGCCCTAGAGTCTCAGCTCTTTATCTAGAACATGGCTCCAACCACTTCCTCCCTCCAGGACATTCTTTCCCTCCATGCTGCTGATTAATTTTGCTCATTTTGTCTCCCTTGGCAATTCAGCTGCTGGAAGAATTCCTCCAAAGCTTTCCATCTGCCTTAGCTTTGTGATATCTAATAGGCAGCTTCTGGTCTCAAGGACCTTCCTTCTAATTCAAAGGTACAGTGGGAATCCCCCCACTCCCAGGGACATAGGGCCCTGAGTCAAGGGCAGAGATCTAAGGGTATAGATGAGCTCTAGGTTGAACTTGACCCAGTAGTTAAAAGCAAGACCCTCTTCCTCCTTCAGGTGAACAAATGGTTAAGCAAAGGGGGTCTCAACTCCGGGTGCTCACTGGGATCATCAAATGTGATATGGGTTTTCTTTTTTAAACCACTTTTCAGACCCTCTGCCCCACCACCACCAATGGAATTAGAAGGGGGTTTATGTCCATGTATTCATATTTTAAAATTCTCCAAGTAATTATAATAGATAAGCAACTGCCTATTGACAAATCATCTTTCAATGTGTTCTAATCCAAGACTATGAATTACTTTCTTCTGCTCCTCCATTAATTACTACTGCACTTTACAATTCCATAGTGCAATACACAGCTTGTTTATATACATACTTTTCTCACTCTATTAGGCCAATGGTGCTCCATTACACCTAAGGAAAAAGGAATTGGGTCTTATTCATGGCTATTTCACTGCACAATATCTTATACAATATCTAACATGAACTGGATGTTCAATGTCTATTGAATGATCCTATCAGATTGTTACAGCATTATTAGTATTACTATTATCATCACTGTCATCATAATTTTATTATTTATTATTACAATTTTATAGTTGAGAAAGTTGAGGCCAGAAGAGGTGAAATGTCTTCACCCAGTATTATACAACTGGTAAGACAGAAGGACAGGACTGAATGCACATCTTGAGTCTGACATGATAGGCATTCTACTCTATGTGTGTATCCATCTATCTGTTTGTTTCTCTCTCATTAGGGGTGTATGGGGGGGTAGCAAAGTTCAACTCCAAGTTTTCCTACTGTGTCATGTGAAATTCATGGTCGATCATTAGCAATCTCTCTTATATACACAATACCTATTCCTGACTTAACTGAAACCCAGGTCTAATAAGGACACTAATTCACCCACCACTCTCTCGAGTAGTGGCTTTCTGTCTCACACCCCCTCTAATTTTCACTATAGACATGGGCTAGGTATCCTTGCTCCTGGTTCCTTGCTTGTAGACCACAGCTCCTCTCTCCTTCCTAGGTTTCTCAACTGCTTTGAAGTTTGGGCATTAGACCCACTGCTATCTCTCTTGCTGGTATCACCTAAAGAGGTGCTTCTCAAATTTTGAATGGGCATATACATCACTTGGAGGGCATGAGAAACTACAAATTCAGCATCAGGAAATTCACCAGGAGGCCAGAGATTCTGTATTTCCCACCAGTTGCTTGATGATACAGAAACCTCTTAATAGAAAGATCTACAGGTCTCTGAATAATTTTCCCTTTATACTTTATTACCTGGATTGCTGACTTCATCGCAAATATTGCTCCTATTATCATTCATTGTTATTTAAACATATATATATAGACACACAAATATCTATATATATAGACATACATACATATATATGTGTATATGTGTGTGTATATATGTGCGTATGTATATACATACTATGTGTGTATGTGTATGTGTGTGTATGTGTGTGTGTGTATGTGTGTGTGTGTGTATGTGTGTGTGTGTGTAAGGAACAATCATTCTAAAACCCTGGCCTCTCAGTTCTTTCACCTTTAATTATCTTCTACCTCACCTTACTTATCAGCTTCCTTGGTTATCCATAAACCTAGTAGTCAGTATAACTCTACCATGATCTTGATTCCATGTACCATACTGTGGGAGGCTAATCTCGCACGTGACTGAGTTAACTCCCGGATGCAGGCACCCATGCTGCTAGACTGCCCCGCTCTTCTAGGGTTCAAGTGGCTGTGTCTTCATGCCTGGGCGTGTCTTGCTACAGCCCCATGGATGGAGCTATAGCTCACCTGTTCCTTTGTAATATAGCCCCTTGCTCTGTTTAGGATAGAATCTTCCATGGAAGTGCCTTGTATGTGTCCCCTTCTCTTACTGTGCCCTTGGGTGTGGCCTACCCAGGTGTCAGTCAACCTGCTGACAGTGGACATCATGAAGATAGACTCAGCCCCCTGAAACCTGACCCCTTGCCTCCTTTGAATAGCTTCTCAATAAAAGGGGTCAGCACATGCTCGCTCGCTCGCTCTCTCTTCCTGCGGACCCTTAAGGTCAGAGGAGCCGTCACAGGGACCCCAAAGAAATAGGTATTTGTGTCTCTAGTATGATTATTTTGTGCAGCCCAGTTAGCCCAGTTCCCCTGGAGTGACCCCTGAGCCTTTAAGTCGCAAACAGAAACCCAGCATCATACACTCACTATGTCTGCTCCCTCACACTAATTCCCTTCTGAGACCCCACCAAAACTTGTCTAATCTACTATACATGTATTTTTCTTGCCTCTAAAAGCACCGCCCCTCCACACCCACCTCATGTTTACTTCCCTCTTAACCTGTGACTATGATTCCTCTGTGGAAAAAATCCTCCATCCCCCTTGACTCTTCTCTTACCTGGAAAAGCCTCTAACTTAAATACAATTCTGTGTGTCATCTGTGTTACTCCAAGAACATGGTGGGGGGAAATGCACAGGCATATTGACAGGTCTTGCTTTATCTCCAATTGTGCTCATATGTGAATCCACTCTACTTATTTTCCTACTCCCTTAAATTCCTGTCCCATACTTCTACTCTCCTCTAATTTCTTTTTCCTGCTCTTTGATCCATTGATAACTTGCTTCTCATTTCAAGGAGACAACTAAAGTAATCAGAGCAGAATGTGTGACCACGTCTCTTCTAACACCTGCTCAGCCACCTGCAGGCTCCTAAACTGCCTCCCCCAATGTTACTATGGATTGACTTTCCCACACTTCTCCACATGTGCCCTCAGGATCTGGTCCTTTTTGCTTACCCAACAGCATTGCTCCTACAACCTGCCTTCCTTGCTTCTGTTCAACAATTATTTCCCTGTGTATCAGTAATTCAAACCCAGGGCAGCACCCAGAGCCTCATGCAAGGACTCTACCACAAAGCTACATCCCCAGCCCCTTCATATATTCTACATAAACACAATTCCCATCTTAAAAAGCAAAGCAAATGAAAAAAAAGTTTAAATCTCCTTCAGTACACACAAGCTCCTCAGGTTAACCACCCATTTTTCTGCCTCACCTTCTAGAAAAACTTTTGAATATATTTTGCCCATAGTCATCTCCAGTTCTGCTCCCCTTGCTCTTACGTTTTGTGTGGTGGTTTTATTGGAGCCATATTTTATGTGGAGAAAAGTGCATTCGATATATAAGTACAATTAAAAGAATAAGTATGAAACATTCATGGCTGGTTCTCTCTACTTGGAGGCAAGTCTAATTAGCATCCCAACCTGTCATGCCCAAAACAGAACTCCTGATTTGGGCCTCCATCTCATCTCTTTGTGGAGTCTTTTAAACCTTAGGAAACAGCAATTTCAAACCTCCCATTGCTTAGGTTAAAATTTTTTAATTTCTGTCTTTCCCTCATATTTAATAATCCATCAGCAAACACATTGGTTCTAACATCAAATATATATCCACTGCTCTCCACCCCCATCTTGATCACCCTGGTCCAAAGCTCCACACAGCAGCCAAAGTTACCCTTGAAAATGCAAGGTCACCACCACTGCACCTTCCTCCCTCAGGATACGATCTAGAGTCCATCAAGGCCTCCTGTGTCCTAGCTCCTCGTTACCTCTCCAGTCTCATCACCCCAGATCTTTCTATCTCCCTGTGTTCCACCAACGGCCTCCTGGCTGCCCTCATGGCATGCCAAGAAGCCCCGGCCTCACAGCAGTGGCTTGGGCTTCTCCTTCTACCGGACTCTCTTCCCCCAACTGCCCACATGGCTGGGCCCTTCTTTCCTGAAGGTCTTGGCTCAAGTGACTTGTTCAAGGGCCTTTCCTGGTCATCTTAAAATAGGACACACAACACCCTCTGTCCCCTTACATGGCTGTGTGCTGGTCATCAGGCTCCTTGTCAAATGGTTAGGAAATTACATATGCACACCGATGGATAGAAAGATGATTATGCTTATGTTTGCTGCTTCTTCCCCCCCCCCTTGTCTTTCATGTCCCTGTTCTCAGTAACTAAAACTGTAGGTGGAATATATGTGCTCAATAATATTTGTTGAATGAATGAATGGGCTGGAATGAATGAATGGGCTGGAAACTCCTTTTTACAGTGTGGGTTTGGTTTGTTTTGTTTTCCAGGAGCTGCTCCCCCACTAAATGATACTTCCAGCCCTTTTTATTCTATTTATTTATTTACTTACTTACTTATTTATTGGTATCAAGGCTGAACCCAGGGGTGTCTGATTATTGAGTCGCATCCACAGGCTGGCTGGCTTATTTATTTAGTTATTTATTTAGAAGGCAGGTTCTCCATAAGCTGCTTAGGGCCTTGTTAAGTTGCTGAGTCAGACCTTGAACTTGCAATTCTCCTGCCTCAGCCTCCTAGGTTGCTGGGATTACAGGCATGTGCTACCACGCCCAGCTCTCATTTTTTTTGAGAAAAGGTTTCCCTAAGTTACTGAGGCTGGCCTTAAACTTTCAGCCTTCTTGCTTCAGATTCCCCAGTAGCTGGGATGACAGGATTATTGTACCCAGCCTGACTGTGCACTCAATCACTAACCTACACTGTAGGCAAAAAAAAAAAATTAATTTATTTCTCTAAATCTGTACCTATCTCATAAGTTAAACTCTGGATAATACCTAGCACAATATCTAAAACTGAGTTGTAAATATGTCAACTTTCTTCTTGTCTCCCCTCTTTTCCTTTTTTTAATGCTAAGAATGACTGTACATTCCATCTTTCCTAGAACACTCAGTTACACCTGTTGTTCTAGTGCCATTATTAAAAGTGCCTCCTTTTGCTATCAAAATACTCTGTTTAGAATGACTAATGGTATGTTTATCTTACTGTGCAGTTGCCACCAGAGGTGTCTATTTAAGCTCTTCTAGAGATAATAACCATGTACTGGGAAATAATGGGTATTTTCACTGACATATGATATGCATTTGCCCTGCCTGCCTCTGTAAATGAAAGATGTAGACACTTTACATTTCTAGACATATGGGAAAGGTTGTTATTAATACTTTTCAGAATAGTGTCACAGAGTGGTAGCCTTTGAGTTAAAAAAAAAAAAGGTTGAAATCGCTGTTGTGATATTTTCCAAACCCTTGTCTAACAGTCATGCGACTTTCCTCATCTGTAACCTGGGACCCTATCATCTGCCCCAGTGCCCACCCCAGGTCACAGGACACATCATGCTAAATAACACGTGAATGTTTTACAAAACCACTGCAGCTTCTTGGCTCTCCGAGGAAATTTCATTTGATGCCCACCAACAAGAAAGTCTTCTCTTCAAAGACTTCTTTGGGATTGGTACCCTCTCCATCTCTCAACAATAAAGGTAGTCAGGTGGTGGGAGACCCAGGGAGAGGACAGGGCTCTCACACCTGGCTGAGCAATATGCAGTAGGTAAAGTCCTAGACAAGCAATGCACAGGGGCCCAGGAGATGTTTCTTCTTTGTAAATCTTTAGACTCCAAAGTTATTATTTAGTCACCAAAGTTATTCCCAAGGAGTGTACAGGAAAAGAGACAGATGAAAAGTACAAAAATACACAGTCATAGAAATTCCCTGAAGGAGCATTAGTAATAGCAGTAGAAAAATACAACACTATCAATCCCTCCCGGAGAGTTTATTGCTCCTGCAAGCCTTTGAATTTACAGAAGAGGGATTAGGGAGGTTGGGTTGAAGAAGAAGACAGGTGTTCTGAGATTTGTGAGAAGGTAATAATTCCACTGCCTCTCCCTCTGCTGGTAACATATGGCTGCCTCTGAATTGGCGGTTCCAGGAAGGAGCCACCTTTATCCATTCCAGTAGGGAAGAGTATACCAATATGGAGCTGTTCTCAGCATATGGAATAGGGATGTCAGTGTGGTCACTCGAGGAATAACCGGAGGAATATTCTTGAAGGTTGTTGACTCCTGCACCAATTTCACTGCCCCATGTGCCTTCCCAGCAATCCTCCCCACAGACACATAAACTTACAGAGAAAAATCAGGAGGGGGGGGTGATCCATGGCTAGGGATCGAGTTAAAGTCTTCTGACTCTGAGGAAACCCTTCAGCTGAATATAGAGAATAATTTCCCATCAAAGAAGTATCTATGTCTCAAGTGGACTGGGCTTCCTCTCACTGAAAGTGTTCAAACTGAAGACAGCCTGCCCGAATGTCTCAGGATAAGTGAAATAGAAGACATGGGATGGGTGGGAACAGATTACCTGGAAGGTCTTATTCCTCCTCCTCGAGGAAATGAGGTCCCAAGAGGTTATCCGTGATTTTGAGAGCCTCCATGAGCATCATTGATATTAGGTACTGAGACTTCCCAAAGAAGAAGACAGGATCTGTGGCCTCAAAAGGGTCAGAATCTAATTGAGGAATCCAGGACAAGACATGTGCAGAAAGTGTTGAATATCAGGCATGAAGCAACAGTGATGAGAAATATTAGCCCAAACTTATGAAAAAGGGAATTAGGGCCCAGAAAAGGAAAATAATTGGCCTGGAACCATGATTAATGGCCAAGAAGACATCCTTTAAGTATCCCAGGTAGAGGAAAGGAAATTAGGTGGAATGAATGGTTAGGAGACCCCGTGTCAGCCTCTCCTTTCCTAGCAGCTGCTCACCCATCAGGGGTGGGCTCTGAGGGCAGGGTGCCTTATGGCAAAGCCAAGTACCCTCAGGGGCTTGCGCACACTAGCACTTTCTTCCTCTAAACCCCACCACGGGTACCCAGTGCAACTAGGACACTGCCTTCATTTCCGTCCTTGACCACATCCCTATCCAAGTTTGATAGGGGCTCTCATTGCCTGCCTGAGACTTCAACAAATGCCTAAAAGGACAGTAACCCACCTTTCTTTCTACATGAATCTAACTAGGATCATGCTCAGCTGTAGGCTGGTAAATAGGATCCCAAGAAGGTCCCCTGTTGTTCATGCAGTGTTGGTCCCTCCCTCCACCTCTCAAGTGTTTTTTTTATTATTATTTTGGAATCTGCCTCACTACAATCCCACACGTGGGTCCTGGTTCTCTCTCTGGTGTAAATTTTCTAAATTCCCTTTAAAATTTCTAAATTCTCTTTTGTAAGACAAACAACATTTAAAGCAAACTTCCTGTGTCTCCTAATCTTTCTCTTACCATGCAATCATCTCCAGTTTCTTTCATCGTTAGCATATTATATCAAAACCTTCATGTGGAATTACTTTTATCAAAGAGAAGGATACTTTATATCTACAGGGATTAGTAGATATAAAGTTACTAAATGACAATTTAGTAACTTAAACAATAGTGGTCCCATAAGATTATAAAGGAGCTGAATAATTCCTGTCACCCAATGATGTCATAGTGTGGTGGCACCACTTTGTGCAATGCATGACTCACATGTTTGTGGTGACACTGAAGTGAGAAAACCTCCTATACTTCTGGTCTGTACAAGTATGGTACACACAACAGTGTGTCACACTTAGTACTTGATAATGAAAATAATCACTGTTACTGGCCTATGTGTTTCCTATGCAATATTTTGTCATTATTTTAGTGTTCTTTTACTTATATAAAATAAACATTTACTGTAAAATTTTTAAAAAGAGAAAAGGAAGTATTTTATTACATTTTGTGGAAAGATAATAGTTGGACATTTTTATGGGGTCCAGTGCAATATTTTGGTATGTTTATCCATTGAGCATTGATCAACTCAACACACGTTGGCTATACATCATCTCAGACATTTATCCTTTCTTTGTGGTGAAAATATTCAAAATCCTCATCCCTAGCTAGTTTGGAATATTCAATACAATATTGTTAACTATAATCACTCTCCAAGTAACAGAACACCAGGACTTATTTCTCCTATCTGGCTGTGATTTTGTACCTGTTAACCAATCTCCTCCCCGCCCTCCTCAGCTTCTAGTAACCACCATTCTACTCTCTATTTGTACGTGTTCAGCTGTTTTAGATTTCACATGGAAGTCAAATCATGGGCTACTTATCTTTCTGTGTCTGGCTTATTTCATTTACATAATGTCTTCAGATTCATTCATGTTGCCACAAATGACATAATGTCTTTCATTTTTTAAGAGTGAATAGTATTCCATTGCGTGTGTGTGTGTTTATATCACATTTTATTTATTTATTCATTCATCAGTTGATGGATATTTACATTGATTACGTATATTGGCCATTGTGACTAGTGCTCCAGTAAACATGGAAGTGAAAATGTCTTTTTTAAAATACTGATCTCATTTCCTTTGGATATATACCATCAGGATTTCTGGATCATATGGTAGTTCCATCTTCATTTTTTTGAGAAGCCTCCATACCATTTTCTATAGTAGCCGTACATTTACATTCCCACCAACGATATGTCAGAGTTCTCTTTTTTTTCCACATTCTCACTAGTATTTGTCACTTTTTGTCTTTTTGATTATGGTCATTCTCATTTTGGTTTTGGTTTGTATTTCCCTACCAATTAATGAGGCTGAATATTATTACATATATTTGTTGTTTAATTGTTAATCTTTTTATCTTCAAGCAGGGCCTATTCAGATTATTTATCTATTTAGTTACTTTGACTGTTGACATTTTGGTTTTCATTTAGTTGGTTGGTTGGTTTTTAGTTCTTTATATATTCTGGATGCTAATCCCTTGTCACCTGAATATTCTGCAAATATTTTCCCCACTTTATAGGCTGTCTCTTCACTCTGTTGACTATTTCCTCTGCTGTATGTAAGCTTTTGAGTTGATGTAATCCATGTGTGTATCTGCTATTTTATTGCCTGTGCTTTTATGGCTTTTCCAAAAAAGTTGTTGCCCAATTGTCATATAGCATTTCCCCAATATTTTCTTCAAGTAGTTTTATAACTTTTTGTTTCACATTTAAGTCCTTTAAAAATATAGTTCTTTTTAGATATAGTCAAATATCATACAGTTCATCCATTTAAATGTACCAAATTTTAAAACTATACTCATTCAAAGTGTACCAAACCCAATGGTGTTTGGTTTATTACTTCCAATTGTCATGAAATATACACAACATGCAATTTGCCATTCTAACAAAGATTAAGTGTACAATTAACTAGAATTAATCACATCCACAATGTTATATAACCCTCATAAGTATATATTTTCAAAACTTTTTCATCACCCCAAGAGAAATTCTGTAACCACAAAACAAAATAACTCCCCATTCGCCTCCTTCTCCCCACTAACCTCCCTCTCCCCAGTCCTTGGTGACTTCTAGACTGCTTTCTGTTTCAATACATTTGACTATTTTTAGGTGTTTCATATAAGTGGAATCATAGAATGATCGTGTGTGTGTGTGTGTGTGTGTGTGTGTGTATTACTTCATTTGGTTTATTTTCAAGATTCATCCATGCTACAGCATTCATTGAACTTTATTCCTCTTTATGACTTAATAGTATTCCTTTGTATTATAAACCACGTTTTGTTTGTGCCTTCATCTACTGATTGGCATTTGGGTTGTTCCAATATTGAATTATTATGAATAATGCTTCAATGAACTTTTGCATACAAATATCTGTTTGAGTGCCTGCTCTTGATTTCTCTGGGAATATATCTAGAAGTGAAATTTCTAAATCACATGGTAATTCCATGTTCAGCTTTTAGAGGAACTACCAAACTGTTTTCTTTTTAAGCTATATCAGTCCACATTTGGCAATGTATGAAGTTTCAATCTCTTCATTTGTCACCAACACTTATTTACCTTTTTTCAATTATAGCCTTCATTGTAGATGCTGTTGGGAAAAGGTATAATGGCAGCCACACCCCAAAAACCCCAATATGGCGCCTGAGGAGCTTCTCTTCCTGCCTTTCCCTTTCCCGCAGGCGCGAAAAAGTCCCGCCAACGCCAATATTCAAATCTCTCTGTTGAGGAATCTTAGCCCCAATAAGAACTAACTTCTTGGGCTCCGGAACTGACATCTGGAAGAACTTACCAATAAACGGGTGACCCGTCACTTACCTAAGCCCTGCCACCTCTCCTTAGATCTATATAAGCCCACAGCCTTTTGTAATAAAGTGGAACCTCTCCAGTGACTTGTCTCACGTCGCTGCTTCCTTCAGTTGCAAACTGGTATCTCAATGTAGGATTTTCCTTTACATACTATGAATATCAAAAGCTAAAACAAGTAAGCTTTAAAAAAAAATGGGGTAGGGGTATTCTTTGACACTGGGTTAGGCAAATTTTCTTAATCAGGAAAAGGAACAATGCAAAATGTGAAAAAATATTGATAAAATGGATTTCAGCAAAATTAAGTTTTTGCTCTTCAAATCATAATTAGGAAAATAAAAAGGCAATCAATCCACAGACTGGGAAAAAAAATCTTTTACAAAACATAATTGGAAAGGACTTTAAGTGAAAACATATTTTAAAAAGTTACAACTCTTTAATAAGAAAAAATAACCCATTAAATTTACAAATGATTTAAACAGACACATACAAAAAAAGAAAGAAATATGAATAGCCAATAAGCACATGAGAAGAAGTTCAACATCACTAATCAGCAGAGAAATAAAAATTAAAGTCATTATGAGGTACATTATACAACCCATGAGAATAACTAAAATTAAAGGCTAACAATATAAAGTATTGGCAAGGATATGAGCAACTGGCGTTCTTGTGTTGAGGAAATGCAAAATATCATGACCACTTTGGAAAACAAAATGTCAGTATCTTAAAATATTTAATATACATTTACCATATGACCCAAGATTGACCAGCAATAAATAAAAACATGTGTTCAAAGATGTGTTAATTTTCATAGAGGCATAGTTTACAACAGATACATACTGGGAAGCTTCCTAAATGTTTATCCACTAGAAATGGAATTTTTTTAAATGTAGTGTAACCATATTATGAAATAATACTGAGCAATAAAAAGAAACAAAATATTAATACACACAACATGGAAGACCCTAAACCATATTCTAAGCAAAATAAAGCAAATGCAGTAAACTAATTTATGAGTCCATATATGTGAATTTTTAGAAAAAGCAAAACTAGAGTAAAAGAAAGCAGGTCACTGGTTTCTTGGGGCCAGGCATGAAGAAAGAGATCAACTCACAAGGGACTAAAAAAACTTTTTGCTCAGAATGAGATAAACAGTCCATATCTTGGCTGTGGTTGACTGTGGCGGTGGTTTCAAAATGGTGCACGGTTCTAAATTCATCATCTGTACAATTAACATAGGTGAATTTTACTCCAGGTAAATAATACTGCTGTGGTCTGTGTTATTCAAAATTCCTATGTTGAAAACCTACTTCCAAGGGGATAATATAACAAGACGGGGGCACTTGAGTGGTGATTAGCTCAGGAGGAGAGAACCCTCAGGATTGAGACTGGTGCTGTCATAAAAGAGACCTTGGAAGCATTTACATCACAAGTGGTACATTGATCTGAATTCCCAACTTTCAGAATTGTGAAAATAAATATCTGTAGTTTATAAATTGCCCACTTCATGGTATTTTGTTATAGAAACAGAATGCACTAAGAAAAATATATAAAGCATAGTATATAATAACATTAAAAACATAATATTGAAAAAAAAATGGCCAGACCAACATCAGAGGATAACCTGGACATTGAAGTAAATGGTGGGGAAAGACCAAGGGGCCAGGACAACCTCTATTGAGGAATCAAAATCGCAAGCCTTGGTCCCAGGTCCTGTTACCTTCACCCCAGTTTAGGGAGTTAGTTTGAACATTATCACCAACAGCAACCAATTTTAAATTCCAAAATCAACAAAAACAATAAGTCTTTTGAGATCTTATCTAAGTTAGTCTTTGCTTTGCAAATTTTTTTTAAAAAAATTCAGCTACTCATTTTTTTCTGAGTGATGATTACAGATCTATATGTAGAGATGGTTTAACTTGGAATACTTGAAAGGTATCATCGTACAGCATAGTCAAAGGAATTTTTGATGGAAAAGTTAGTTATGTATCAAACAAAAACACTATAAAAAAGAGATAAATCAGCTGAGGACATTTGTTAGTGTTGAGTAAACATTGGGTAAGTTGGACATTTTGGAGATCTGGATCTCAGGTCCAGCTACACTCCACATATAAGCACTAAGCAGAGAACAAGATCTCCCATTGAAGATGAGCCTACAGTCACTAATTCCAAATTTCATGAAGAACACTAATAATCAATACACTCACCAGTTGGAAAATAAAATCACGTCCAATTAATTAAAAATAATAAAGTAACTCCAAAACAGTTTTAAAATATGCATGTTTGGGGAGGCAGATAGGAATCAAATAAATATGAAAAAAGAATTTATTTTAAATCCTAAACTTGAAAAGTAAAACCATTGAAATTGAAGTACAACAAATGACATAAAGTCTAGGTTGGATATAGTCAAAGACAGACTTAGTGAAGGTAAAAATAAAGACATAGGAATTCACCCAGTACACCAAACACAGAGGTGAAGGGACGAAAGTCAAGGGAGTGGGTACTTAGTAAACATTAATACTAGAAAAAGAAGCTCCAAAATACACCTGGCATGAATTTCAGATTGAGGAAATGGTAGGAATGGCGAGAAGCAATGCTCAAAGAGAGACAGACTAACCATTTTCCATAATTGAAGAAAGACATGAATTGCCCGAAAGCACACTGCAAGCCTTGCAAAGTACAGAGGAGAAATACCTGTCAACCTTCAATTCTATACCCAGCTGTAACAATTTAAGAGACAAAGGGTAACAAAAGTATTGCTTAATATTTACAAAAATATTATCCCCAATATAATTGATTATATGGTCACTAAGCAGTATAATCACAAAAATATATAAGCTGAATGTACAACAAATTCATTTTTGTAGTTGTTCTGGGAGGAAAAAGAATCGGACTGAAGAGTGCATCATAGATAACATATGGTTCCATGTAGCATTTTACTTTAAAAAAAAATAAGGCATTGACCAAATATTGCCAGGGTACATGAATTTTTTTTATAGTACTTTGAATTCTGAATTCGTTTTTTAATACAAAAAATGTTTTAAAGGAAAACAACATAGATCAAGAACATCAGGAAAATTCCTACAAATAATTTTACATTTTCTCTGTATTTGACAAATTGGATTATCACATAATGGATGTTCAAAATATGTTTCATAAATAAATAAAATTCTATCCCTGTAAACATTGTGACAAATGAAAGGCAATTGGGCCTAAAGATAAGGCCATTCTTGGACTATTTCCAAATTATTTATTTATTCTCTCAAGAAGCCTCTCTAGTACATAGACTAGGTACAGAGGTTCTACACAAATAAATAAGATTGGGCCCCCCACCCTTAATGCCATCAGTCTTTATAATCAGTTATATAAACACGAGACCCCAGAGGCTGGGTATCCTGGCAGAACAGACAAGGAGAGAGAAGGACGGGGTTGTGAAAAGTCCAGCTCACTAGTCACACAGTGTAGTTTCCTTCTAGGAAGATCTTTTCAAGAATTTTCCTTTGCTCTGTCAAAATTAGCTTCCATTATGGTTCCTTTATTAAACCAACAGCTAGTAAAACTACAAAAATAAAAAGTGCAAGCAGGAAAGGGCAAGGAAGGAGGAGCTCCCCAAATCCATGCAGCTCTTTCCTTCTGGGAATTCAACTCCTCCGAAGTACCGAAAGGAAACTGCAGGCCAAGAAAATATATTCCATTTCTTGGTCTAAATAGTGTCACTCTGGCATTCACTGCCTATTTGAGATAAGCTCTGCACTGGTGAGGGACAGGAGCATGCCAGGAAATTGAGGACATGCGGGTATTTTCCCAAGCTGTATTAACACTTCTTCTCATCCTTTGCAGAGATTAGAACTTTTATCACTGGCTCACACACATTTTAAAAATTGCATTAAGCTGTAATTTTTTTTTTTTTTTTTTTAGGACAGAACAGACCAAAACTGTTCGCTTTTCTCAGGATGCTGTGAGATGACGCAGCTGAATACTGACAAGGAATCCAAACCCCACTAAGCCAAAGCTCTCCCACTTTAAGGTGGGTGCACCTTCCTCATGATAGGCACGACTCCTGATAAGAACAGATTTACGGAAACAGCTATTTTGAGGAATGGGATGAAAGGATCATGTTCGCCCTTTGACGACAGCTCTCTAGACAAATGAAGAGCAGGGATTACCAAGATGATGCCAAGTGAAATAGGCAGTCCAAGAATCTAGGACAATAGTATGCATTTATGAACAGCAATGACGGAGTCAAGAATCCAGTTAGGTAGGCCACGAGGCAGGGGAAAGTCAAGATAAAATGTACAAAAGGCTTAGACAGATGACAGTAGGAAAGGGCCAGGCTAAGATGCTATACATTGAGAACTCAGTGAGCCTGATGTGATTATTGAATTTTTGCTTTAGGTCAGGTTTCTATTAAGTGGTTTGAGATAATGATTTTATTTAGCCCTCAAGAGGTAGCTGTTATATTCTATTCTGCAGATGAGGAACATTCAAATCAAAGAAGTAGCTCATGAGGAATGAAGTCTTGACCAGAACTCAGTTCCCCTAGCTTCCAGGCACATAGCCATTATTTTATTCAGGCCCTCGTTGTCTGCCCTTCCCCAGCACCTACCCCCTCCACCACCTGGCAGGATGCACCTACACTCTTGCCCAAGGTAATCTGCTTTGGGGATAATACCAAGGGTAACCAGCCCAACCTTTAGGTTCTGCCAGATACTAACTATCTCAGAGCTATTTCAGCGGCCAGCCTGGTAGAAAGGCAAGACCAAGCTTCCATTCCAAGTGCATTTACAGCACCCATGCCAGCACTGTGCAGTGCAGACATATAGATTACATGGCAGAGAGCTGTGACTGCCAGTTAGCCACTCCATCTGATAGCTGGTTGCCTCCTATAAATCAGAGATGCCGTTTAGTGCTAAAACAAATTAGACTTTAACTATCCATGAAGAACAATTAGGCATTCCCAGAACAGCATCAAGGTTTGGAAGCCAACAAGAACAAGGGACTGCCATCTGTCTTTATAATCAGTTATTTTCCAAGCAAGCAAGGGGAAAAAAAAAACCTTATGAGGGTTGACAATCCAAAAAGAGGATCTCCTACTAAGTTGGGGAGAAGGTGGGGAAGTTCACAGGACAGAGCATGCCTCTGCCCTCTAAAGTTTCCCAAGGGACATATCAATGCCAAACAGTTGGGTACAATCTGTTTTAGTCTAAAGCAGGGAGAGATCATTGGAGCCTGGGAAAACCCTAGTAATTTCCCTGGGGAAAGTGAGATTTGGAAGAAGCTCTTAAGGATGAGCAGAATTCTGGTTAAGTAGAGAGGAGGGAAGGAGAAGTCTAGATCTGAGAAGCAATGTGAGCCAAGGCATGCAGGAGGGTTACAGGAAGGAAGTCTGTAAACTTGGAAGAATAGCTGGAGCTCAGAGATGGCAGCCTTAAATATCAGTCTGACAAATTAAGATAGAGGCATGTCCTAGCTAAGCCCAAACATGGTCATCATCTGCATTTCTGTGATATTTCTATTCTAGTACTAAAAATATAACAACATTTCCAGAGAAACCTAGGTGGCTAGCAGAACTATTAAAGGCCCTGGTCCTCTAGAACTGCATCCCCTGCCCCCCTCCTCCCCATAGCAAAAGGCATCCTGGGTTTCTTAAGGGTTTTATAAGAGATATTAGCCCCTACGTGAAAGCACCAGGGAAATTGACAAAAGATGTTGTGTTAGTCAGCTTTCTGTCACTATAACAAAATACCTGAGATAATTAACTTAGAAAAAGAAAAGATTTATTTTGGCTCTCCGTTTTAAAGATTCCGATACATGATCAAGCCCATTGCTTTTAAGAACTCTGGTGTGGGTGCTTAATGGGAATGTCACAGAGTATGTGACAGAGCAAAGTGCTCACTTCAATGGCCAGGAAGCAAAAGAAGAGAAGGAAAGGGCCAAGGTCCTACAAAGCTCTTAGAGGGCACAACTTTCAATGATCTAAAGACCTCCCACTAGGTCTCACCTCCTAAAGATTTTACCACCTCCTGAAGGGGCCACCTTGGGGACCAACCCTTTAATCTGTGAGCCTCTGAAGGACATTCAACATCCAAACTTATAACACTCATATTTCTAAAAATAAGCTAGTATATGATTGGGGCAAAGTGAAACAAAAAAGAAAATCCTAAGAAAATAGCAAATAACTTTGTATCTAAAGAAGGAAAATATTATAAATTCAAAATGCATATACAAGATAGCTACCACTCAAAGGCAGAAGAAAAAAATATAGTCACAGTTGTGTGAAGATTGAAATAGGGGCCAGAAGTAATGTTGCCACAATTGTCAAGAGATTCACACTAGAGGGTGTAGGAAAATGAATTCATTTTCCTGTGACTTCCATAACAAATTGCCAAGAACCTGGTAGCTTAAAACAATAGAAACTTTTTCTCTTATAGTTGTGGAAAATGGAAGTCTGAATCAAGGCATCAGCAGGGCTTTGCTTCTTCTAGAACTCAGGAAGAACCCTCCTCTTTCAGTTTCTGCTAGCTCCGGGTATCTGGCCTCCATCTTCACATGCCTTCCCTAATCTGTCTGCATTTCCTTTTTTTTTTTTAAGCACAGCTGTCATAAGATCTGGGCCTACCTAGATAATCAAGGAGGGTCTCATCCTGAGAAACTTAGGTGAATTGTATCGGCAAGGACCCTTTTTCCACATTAGATCATGTTTACATGTTTCAGGAATTGGGAAATAGAGATAGCTTTTTAGGTAGTGCCATTCCACGTAACACAGAAGATATAATTCAGCTTTTCTATTTTATTATCTTGATTTAAGCTATATTACACCTGGCTTCCCTTCCATCAATGCATGAGAAAGACTAATAGCAAATAGAATATTTTATTTCTGACAAGATCTTTGTAGCTAGAGTCCCCTGGGGTTCCTGAATAACATGTTGGAGATGGTCATAGAAATTTATGATACTTTATAATCTCATGATGCCCAGTAGCATCATGAAAGCAAGCTGTTGATCTATAACCTAAGCTCAAAGGTTTACAGCCAGGATTTCTAGTCTAGCTTTTATGCCTCACTTTATAATAACTTCTCCAGTGCCCTTCTGCTTCACTCACCTCTTCCACCATCCAACCCACTCCCCATAATAAGCCCTTAGAGCAACTATCCAAAAGGGCAGAAAGGGGACAAAGCTGTGTTCCTGTGAGAGGTTCCACATAAGCCAGATATCCTCAAAAGGCAATTTTCAAACAAATATATGAAAACATGTTCAAAATCTCTAGAAATTAGAAAAATGCAAATTAAAACTACACTGAGATTTTTGTCTCACTCCAGTTAGGATGGCAATTATCAGGAACAGAAGCAATGAGAAGTGTTTGTGAGGGTGTAAGGAAAAAAGTACACCCACACATTGGTGGGACGGCAAATTGGTGCAACCACTATGAGAAGCAGTATGAAGATTCCTCAGAAAACTTGGAATGGAACCACCATTTGATCCAGTTATCCCACTGTTTGGTTTATACCCAAAGGACTTAAAATCAGTATACATAGTGACATGGCCACATCAATGTTTATAGCAGCTTAGTTCACAATAGCTAAACTATGGAACCAACCTAGGTCCCTTCAACAGATGAATAGATAAAGAAAATGTGGTATATATACACAATAGAATATTACTCAGCCACAAAGAAAAATGAAATTATGGCATTTGTAAGTAAATGGATGAAACAAGAGAATATCATGCTAAGTGAAATAAGCCAATCCCCCAAAAACAAAGGACTAATGTTTTATCTGATATGCAGATGCTAACATACAATAATGGGGGTGGGAACAGATGTACTTTGCATTAGACAAAGGGAAATGAAATGAAGAGAGGGGGAATGGAAATAGGAAAGACAGTAGAATGAATCAGACTAACTTCCCTATGTTCTTATATGAATTCATGACCAGTGTAACTCCACAACATGTACAACCACAAGAAAGGGGAGTTATACTCCATGTATGTAAAATATGCCAAAATACATTCTTCTGTCATTTATAACTAAAAAGAATAAATAAAAAATTAAATTTTAAAAAGGCAATTTTCAAACTTTCAACATCTGCTCCCAATATCCAACTACAGAGTAGTGCTGATGTGTCTTTATAAGAGTCTTCCAAGGTGTTTGTTAAAAATATGAATTCCTCAGTTCACCAAAGAATTTTATTTAAATAAAATTGGGGTGGACCCCACGATCTCTTTTTTTATTTTTAATAAGCTTCCTAGATGATTCTGATGGGTACAGTTACATTCAAATATTCCAGAAATATAAAAATGTTTCTATCAGTTAAATGGCAGAATGACACAGATCTAATGAAACAAATGATGCTAGGTATCCTGGGCCTCCTGCTCTCCTGCTACCTCTCCCACCTCACCTCCTACCACTCTCCCCCTTTCTTGCCAGGTACAGCCTTATTGGCCCCTTCGTTGTCCTTGCTGTTCCTTCTTCCAAGGTCACTCTTCCCCTGGTCACCAGCAGGTCTTTTATATATCTCATATTTCTGTTCCAATGTCATCTTTAAGAAAACCCTTTTCCAACTCCCCTTTATGGCAAAATGCATGTGGTAAAGGAAAACCCAGCACTCTGTAGCTCATTACCCCATTCTACTCTTCAGAGCAATAATTAGTACCTATCACTCATGAGGGTAGTCGTTGACTTTTTTCCCTAACTCACAACAATGTGAGCTCCCTGAAAGCAGGGATAGTGTTTATTTGCTTGTTTTTTCTTTGCTGGGTTCACACTGTTCTGTTGCCAATAAAGTATTATGCATTCAATAAACAGTTGGTGAATTAATGAAGAAAAGAAGCCATTGCTATCTATCACGAAGGGTCAGTAAAACTACCAACTTCTTCAAATATCTTGAGAAATTTAAGACAGAAATACAAAGTGTCAAGGAAAGCTTTATCTATTTAAGAAAAGCAGGGGATAGAGGGAGGAGACAAGATAATCTTCTGCTTATTTAAGATTCCAATTGGGTCTTAAAACCTTCATCAGCAAAGTGAAATTGAAGGATCTCAGCTTTGGGATTTTGTAATCTATTACCACTTTGCTAGAGAGGTTGTTACTCCTCGCAGGAGGACCAAGAATAAGAAGTAGAGGATGGGCAAGGTAAAGGTGTTCATCCTCCCAAACTGTCCTCTCTCCTTTCCTGAATCAGCTGGAACCTATGGGGAAGGAGGCAGGTATGTTCAGTCTTAGGTTTGGAGGGGGGTGGCAATGTTGAGCCTAGAAAAAGGACTAGATGAGATTTCAAAACACCTAGGAATTAGCAGGACAGAAAATCAGCACTCAGGGGTCATGGCACAGGGTAAGCCATTCACTGGAGTAACATAAACTATTACTCTGAAGAGCTAGACAAAGAGACAAGACCAGGCTCCAGGCCACACAATAAAAGAATGTCAAGAGAGCAAGACTATTCAAGAGTTAAGGACAAATGAGAGTCAAAAAGACCACCAAGAAGCTTTTAGAAGGAAAAATAAGGAACTTTCACAAGGTGAGAGGAAATTTCATTAAAGCACTGAGCTTTTTTTGTGTATACTGTCTATTGCCAAAAGGGAGACCCTGAGTGCCTTCTATGATAGCCTCCCCCCAGAAAAAAAAATATATTTGGAAAAAAAATGGGAATAAAAATGTAGAAAATTTTTGAAAAGGAATTTGATCCTGTGAAATTAACCATATCCTTATAGCAAAATATATACAGACACATGCATGTGTGTGTGTCCATGTGTGTATGTGAGTATGTAGTGTGTGTTCTGAGCATCCCTTGACACCTGAAACCTGTTAAGTGTATACCACCTGACACCCTGGAACCCACCCCCATCATTTTTTTGTAAGGTCATTATTATTAGAAGAAAAACAAGGGAAAAGTTTCCTGACATTTCTTGGCAAAAAAAAAAAAATAGATATGATCTCAAAAGGACTAGGAAACCAAAGCAAAAATAGACAAATAAGATAGTATCAAATTGAAACATTTTGCACACCAAAGGAAACATCAGTGCAGATAGTCTATGGAATGGGAGAAAATATCTGCAAGCAGGACCTCTGATGAGGGGTTAATATTCAAAATACTTATGGAACTAGGGGATTCAATAGCAACAAAACACTCCAACTCAGGGATTGTGCTTAGCACTTGTCTAGCACATGTGAAGCTCTGGGTTCAATCCCAAACACTGGAAAAAAACAGTGGGTGAAGAACTTTTTCTTTTCAAAATAAAACATATCAATATCAAACAGGTACATAAAATTTCAAAAAAAAAAAAGCTCAATGTCATGAATTATCAGGAAAAATGCAAGATTACAATAAAATATCACCTCCCAAATATTATAATGGATTGTATCAAAAAGACAAAAAGATAAGAGTTGGAGAAGATGAGGAGAAAAGGGAGCCTTCATATACTGTTGGTGGGAATGTACAGTCATTACAGGAAACAGCATAGAAGTTCCTTAAAAAATTAAAAATAGAACTGCCAGCATGTTTACTCTTGGGTACAATACCAAAGGAAATTAAATTAATTATGTTGAAGAGATACCTATATCCCTATGTTCACTGTAGCATTATTTACAATAGCCAATCCAAGGATGAATAAAGAAAATGTATATATATGCACAGTGAAACATTATTTCATCTTTAAAGGAAAGGAAATCTTGTCATTTTCAACAACATAAATGAACTGGGAGGAAATTATGTTGCGTGAAATAAGTGAGGCACAGTGCATGATCTCACTAGATGCAAAACCTAAAAAGGTTGAGGTCATCGAAGTAGATGGTAGAATGGTGGAGACTATAGCTTAGGATTCGGGATAGTGGGGAAGTGATGGTCAAAGGACACAGAGTTTCAGTTCGGAGGAATATCCTAGAGGTCCATGGTATAGCATAGTGACTACAGGCGATGTACCTGAACACATGTAAGAGAACAGGTTTTAAATGTCTTTTTTTAAAAAAAAAATCACATGCCAAGATGATAAATAGGTGAGATGATGGGTATGTTAATTAGTTTGGTTTATGAATTCCAAATTGCATACATAAATCAAAACATCATGCTGTACCCCATAACTATAAATAATTTTTATTTGTTAATTAAAAGTAAGTAAATTTTCAAAATAAATTTTTAAAAATGTTAAAGTAATCAGTCACTTTTTCATTTATGTATTCATTCAGTGCTTACTAAATGTCAGGCAAATGAGTTTTGTCTAGAGATACAAAGAAGAAAGAAATATTAAAATTGAAAGTAATCACGAAGTATTATTTTAGTCGGTAGCTTAACCACTGAAATTTTGCATTTTACTTACCACCAGAAAAGAATCATTCTGGGCTTCTCTTCACAGGTGACCTGGCAATGTGGCGATGATAGATTAGGGGAAGGGATAAACTATAGGAGGATATCACTAAGTCATTTATGCTTCTCTCACTCTCTTTACAAAAATGGCACAGAGAAGTGAGGAAAGTCCATTTCTGGCAGAATGGCAGAACAAGATCCATCAAATGCCCCCTTGTGGAGAGAGGTGACAGAGAAGGGGAGAGCAGTAAATGAGATTAGGGGGTCTCTGATGATCTCATCACTGTGGCGTGCCTGGTGCCTGGGAATATTTCTGTGTAAGGGCACAGGATTCCTAGCTGCTATGGTAAAGCCCTGTCTGAGGAGGCTCTGTGTAAGAGTCTTATCAGCTTTGACCTTGATCTCAGGCACATAGCTCTTGGGAATATGGAAATTCTCATGTTAGACAACCACAATGTTTCACCAGCTCTGCTACTCCTGAGCCTACTGGCTTAATAGTAACTTTATTTATTTATTTTTTAAAATTTTAATTGATTTCTATTTGAAATAAATGACAGCAGAATGAATACAATTCTTATTGCTCATATACAGCACAATTTTTCATTTCTCTGGTTGTATGTAAAGTATGTTCACACCAATTTGTGTCTTCATACATGTACTTTGGATAATGACACCCATCACATTTCACTATCCTTACTAACCACCTGCCCCTTCCCCTCCCCTCCCACCCCTCTGCCCTATCTAAAGTTCGTCTATTCCTCCCATGCTCCCCCTCCATGCCCCACTATGAATCAGCCTCCTTATATCATAGAAAACATTCGGCATTTGTTTTTTGGAGCTTAGCTAACTTTACTTAGCATTATCTTCTCCAATGCCATCCATTTACCTGCAAATGCCATGATTTTATTCTCTTTTATTGCTGAGTAAAATTCCATTGGGTATATATGCCACATTATTTTTATCCATTCATCTACTGAAGGACATCTAGGTTGGTTCCACAGTTTAGTTATTGTGAATTGTGCTGCTATAAACATTGTTGTGGCTGTGTCCCTGTAGTATGCTATTATTAAGTCCTTTGAGTATAGACTGAGGAGAGGGATAGCTGAGTCAAATGGGTTCCATTCCCAGATTTCCAAGGAATCTCCATACTGCTTTCCATATTGTGTTCACCAATTTGCAGTCCCACAAGCAATGTATGAGTGTACCTTTTCCCCCACATCCTTGCCAACATTTATTGTTGTATGTCTTCATAATAGCTGTCTTTCTAACTGGAGTGAGATGAAATCTTACAGTAGTTTTGATTTGCATTTCTCTAATTGCTAGAAATGTTGAATTTTTTTCCATATGTTTGTTGATTGATTGTATATCCTCTTCTGAGAAGTGTCTACTCAGGTCCTTAGCCCATTTATTGATTGGGTTATTTGGTTTTTTGGTGCTTAGCTTTTTGAATTCTTTATATACCCTGGAGATTAGTGCTCTATCTGATGTGTGAGGGGTAAAAATTTGCTCCCAAGATGTATGCTCTCTGTTCACCTCACAGATTGTTTCTTTTGCTGAGAAAAAAACTTTTTAGTTTGAATCCATCCCATTTATTGATCCTTGGTTTTGATTCTTGCACTATAGGAGTCTCATTAAGGAAGTTGGGGCCTAATCCCACATGATGAAGATTAGGGCTTACTTTTTATTCTATTAGATGTAGAGTCTCTGGTTTAATTCCTAAGTCCTTGATGCACTTTGAGTTGAGTTTTGTGCATAGTGAGAGGTAGGGGCCTAATTTCATTTTGTTGCATGTGGATTTCCAGTTTGTTTGAAGATGCTATCTTTTCTCCAGTGCATATTTTTGGCACCTTTGTCTAATATAAGATAATTGTAATTTTGTGGGTTAGTCTCTGTGTCCTCTATTCTGTACTAATGGTCTACCTGTCTGTTTTGGTGCCAATACCATGCTGCTTTTGTTACTATTTCTCTGTAGTATAGTTTAAGGTCTTGTATAGTGATGCCACCTGCCTCACTCATCCTACTAAGGATTGCTTTAGCTATTCTGGGTCTCTTATTTTTTCAGATGAATTTCATGACTGCCTTTTCTATTTCTATGAGGAATGCTATTGGGATTTTGATCAGAATTGTATTAAATCTGTATAGTGCTTTTGGTAGTATGGTCATTTTGATAGTATTAATTCTGTCTATCAAGAGCAAGGTAGATCTTTCCATCTTCTAAGGTCTTCTTTGATTTCTTTCTTTAGGGTTCTGTAGTTTTCATTGTATAGATGTTTTACCTCTTTCATTAATTCCCAAGTATTTTTTTTAGGCTATTGAAAATGGGGTAGTTTTCCTCATTTCCCTCTCAGAGGATTTGTCACTGATATACAGAAATGACTTTGATTTAGGGGGATTGATTTTATATCCTTCTATTTTGCAGAATTCATTTACTAGTTCTAGAAGTTTTCTGGTGGAGCTTTTTGGGTCTTCTAGTTATAGAATCATATCATCAGAAAATAGTGCTAATTAGTAGAAGGCAAGAAATAATTAATATTAGATCTGAAATCAATGAAATCAAAACAAAAGAAACAATTGAAAAAAACTGACAAAACAAAAAGTTGGTTCTTTGAAAAAATAAATAAAATTGACAGTCCCCTTACCTATGCCAACAAAGAGAAGGAGAGAGAAGACTCAAATTATCAGCATACATGATGAAAAAGGTAATATCACAACAGAAAATACAGAAATACAGAGGATATTTTAGAAACTATTTTGAAAACTTATATTCCAATAAAATAGAAGACATTAAAGTCATTGACAAATTTCTTAAGTCATATGATGTACCCAGATTGAATCAGGAAGATATACACAATTTAAACAGACCAATGTGAAGTAAGGAAATAGAAGACACCATCAGAAGCTTACCAACCAAGAAAAGCCCAGACTGGATGGATATACAGCCAAGTTCTACAAGATCTTTAAAGAAGAACTAATACTAATACTCTTCAATTTATTTCAGGAAATAGAAAAAGAGGCAGCACTTCCAAATTCATTCTATGAGGCCAATATCACCCTAATTCCAAAACCAGGCAAAGACACATCAAAGAAAGAAAACTTTAGACCAATATCTCTAGTGAACATAGATACAAAAATTCTCAATAAAATTCTGGCAAATCGAATACAAAAGCACATTTAAAAGATCACGTACCATGATCAAGTGGGATTCATCCCAGGGATGCAAGGTTGGTTCAATATATGGAAATCAATAAATATAATTCATTACATCAATAGACTCAAAAATAAGAATCATATGATCATCTCAATAGATGCAGAAAAAGCATTTGACAAATACAGCACCCCTTCAAGTTTAAAACACTAGAAATACTAGGGATAACAGGAACAAATCTCAACATCATAAAGGCTATCTATGCTAAGCTCCAGGCCAACATCATTCTAAATGGAGAAAAATTGAAGGCATTCCCTCTAAAAACTGGAACAAAACAGGAATACCCTCTTTCACCACTTCTATTTAACATAGTTCTTGAAACACTGGCCAGAGCCATTAGACAGATGAAAGAAATTAAAGAGATACACATAGTAAAAGAAGAACTTAACAGGAACTTTAAACAATGGTCCTTTTGACAGCTACACAAAGCTCCTAACATTGCACATTGCAACTACAGATTGCGACTGCGGAAAAAGCAGCATAGATGTTTCTAGTTCTGTAACTTTCCTGAGTACAAAGAATAATGCTTGCATAGTCTTTAACCTGATAATGAGACATAGATAAATAAAGAGTACTGGTATAACTCTTTAGATCTAATTCTCCATCAGAGAGCAGCACTCCACCTGATTCCATCTTTTTCTTTTAAAAATCTGCATCTGTATCCTTAGTTTTCTGATCCCCCATCACCCCTCATAGGAACCTTGAGTTTGGCTGTGATGATGATGGCACTCTCTCAATGAAAACAATAAAAATGCACTCAGAATCACATTGCTGAGCCTATGATACTAGTAATAAAAAGAAAGCAGGAACCTAAAGAGATGTGTGAGCACCAGAGTTACCTTTGACCTTCTATCTGCCAAAATACAGAGACTTTGAGTTTCTGCCTTGGGTACTATAGAAATGAGTGGGAATAGAATATAAACTTAGAAGCTGTTGGAGAAAGAAGTTTAATGGGAGAGGGGATAAAAGTCAAGATCACAAAGCCTTCCTCCCTGAATGTAAAGGTTAATGAGTGACAGAATGAGCAAGCAAATGGGAAACAGGACTGTTTTGTAACTAGCATTAGATAGAAGAGGGAAACAACCCTCACCTTAGAAATGGTAAACAAAAAGCATCTTAAAGCCTTTCTATCCAAATTTATGGTTTACTTGTTGTTATTCAAAAACCTCTAGTGGAAATGTATTTTGAAGTTTTCTGGGAGGAGAAGGGAGTTCAGGAATATATCTAAAGTAGATATAACTTTCTCCTGAGTAATGATCTTTACCTAATCCTCTAACAATATTCACAGGTGAACTTCCAAGAAAAATAAACATTTTGTCATCCAAATACACAAAGGCATAAGGGGAAAAATGTTAAGATAAAACCCAACAGAATTAATCCACAGAATCAAACCAGAAAAAATTTTGGAGTTGAGCGTAAGCAGACGCAGAAGATAAAATAATTGTTGGATACATCTTTAAAAATTCAATGGTACTTTTAAAAATGGGCAATAAACAAACTATATTGAACAATGAAGCAAATTTGAAAGGGAATCAAAAGGCTCATGAAGTGAAATATGTTCATCTCTTAATAAAAACTTATTACATAAATGTTCATTCTGAGATTAAACACAGCTACAAAAGAATTGGTGAACTGGAAGAGATTAAAAATACTCCTTATAATATAAAACAAAGTGAAAAGAAGACGAAGAATATGAAGAAGATATATAAAGAATTAAAGTGGTAAAGTCAAACTGGAGCTACCAAAGGAATTAATATAAAAGATGTTTATAGGCTCACATTTAAAAAGATAATATCTATAAATGTTAAAAGAAAAAGAAAGGAAGAAAACACCAATCCTTAAATCCAGGAAGTCCAATTTTCCCAGATGTTTTTTAAGTTAACATTAAAAAGAAAAAAAAACACTTTCAGAACACCAGTGGAAAAAAAATTATATAAGCATCCAGAGACAGAAGACAGATCACATCAAAAGGGTGATGACTAAATAGTAAGATTTCTCAACTGCAACAAAAAATATAGCTTCAAAATCCTAAAAGAAAATAACTGCTTAGTGAAATGCATATGCTTAGAAAATTTATCTTTTGAGAAGAAGCACAAAATTCAGTCATTTATATATAGAAAAACTGAGAGAACTTATAATCAATAGTACCTCTTTAAATGCTAAACATATGGTTCAGATAGGAGGAAAATTAAGTGGAAACTATGTAATTCAAGAAGGAACAGTAAGTAAAAGTGTTAGCAAATAAGTAGGGAATCTAAAAAACTCAGCTACACTGAACAAAACAATAATGTCATGTTTGAAGGGTTAATAAAAGTTAATAAAAAGTCAGAACCAAAATATAGAGCTATAAAAGCACATATTTTGATAAAAAAAGTGATCAGCATAAAAATGTCTTATGTGTCTCTTTTTTATTGGTTGTTCAAAACATTACAAAGCTCTTGACATATTATATTTCATACATTAGATTCAAGTGGGTTATGAACTCCCATTTTTACCCCAAATACAGATTGCAGAATCACATCCGTTACACATCCACATTTTTACATAATGACCTATTAGTAACTATTGTATTCTGCTACCTTTCCTATCCTCTACCATCCCCCCTCCCCTCCCCTCCCATCTTCTCTCTCTACCCCATCTACTGTAATTCATTTCTCTCGTTGTTTATTTTCCCATTCCCCTCACAACCTCTTATATATAATTTTGTATAACAGTGAGGGTCTCCCTCCATTTCCATGCAATTTCCCTTTTCTCTCCCTTTCCCTCCCACCTCATGTCTCTGTTTAATGTTAATCTTTTCTTCCTGCTCTTCCTCCCTGCTCTGTTCTTAGTTGCTCTCATTATATCAAAGAAGACATTTGGTATTTGTTTTTTAGGGATTGGCTAGCTTCACTAAGCATAATCTGCTCTAGTGCCATCCATTTCCCTGCAAATTCCATGATTTTGTCATTTTTTAGTGCTGGGTAATACTCCATGGTGTATAAATGCCACATTTT
>NW_026000016.1:25879807-25907070 GCF_001458135.2 Marmota marmota marmota | reverse complement strand
CCCCCAGCGAATTTGCTTGCCCTCCGGTAGCCACGCCCCCGGTAGCTGGTGCAAGAGACCTCAGTTGTCAGCACTGGTGGGAGCGGTAGCCGGGAGTTCCGTGCCACTCCTGATTCCCTCGGTCTGGCTATCGCGCTCACAGGAGAGCTGGGAGGGGCCCTTAAGGTTTCCCCGCTGTGTGGAGAGGGATGGCTAGGGGATTACACACCTGTCGCCTCTGGTTTCAATGAAGTTATCTCCTCCGCCGTGTTCTGGTGACGTCAGTCTCTGCCATGGTGGTATCCCATGCAAATGGTGACAGTTCGTTCCCTTTGCTGGGTGACCAATGCAACGGGTGGGTCCTGACTGTCTCTCCCAAGCCCCGTTTCAATCCTGTGGCCACTGCCTATGAAGGCTTGGTTGGCTTTTACCTCCATAAGTTCAGAAGGGCCGACCAGTTGTTTCAGCGGGGTCATTAGTGCTGAGTCACAGCAGTTTGGCTGCAAGAAGCAGGTGAACAGGAGCTTGAATGCAGCCGATCCGGGCTCGGTGTGTGTTCTGAGAGGCCCAGACTGTTCGCCCCAGATCCATATCAGCTCAGCATTGCCTAGTGATCCTGAGCAAACAGCATTTAGACAGTTGACGACTCCCTATGCCCGCGCAGCTGAAGAGGTCAGAGACTTGATCTCTCCGCGCCCGTTGCCATGTTGGATCCCCCTCTTATGTATCTCAAGGCAAATAAAGATAAAAAGTTTAGATTTTGTTAGGCCTGCATGTTAAATAAAATAGCTAGAGAAAGCATAAAAAGAAAAAGAAAACAGAATATGTGGCTTTAAAACTGAAAAAGAAAAACAGAATGAAAAAAAGATTCAAATTGATCTAAAGACACATTTCAACCCATCTAAGGAAAAGCATGAATGAATACTAGAAATAAGGAACAGAGAAAGTGGGATAAATATAAAATACATAATAAAATGGTACATATAAATCCATGTAGGCAAGTACTCATATTAACAGTAAAGGGACTGAGTTCTAAGTTGTAAGAGTTATATTCTTATACTCTCAAACCATATGAAAAACAAAAACATACTCAGTCATATGGCATTTATGAGAACTACAAAAAACATTATGACAAAAAATATGAAAGTGAGGAACAGAAAAAGATGTGTTAGACCTACTATAATCTAAAGAAAGCTGGAGAATTACTCTCTTTAAACCAAAAAGCATTATCCATAACTAAGTAGAAAATGTCAAAATGTAAAATAAAATTCTACTCATTAAAAATATATAGTAATACTCTTCCCCTTCCCCAAAGCAGTCTTCTTTCAAATAATTTTTCTAGAGTGAAAATTATTAAATTTCCCCCAAAATTACCTGAATCAATTATTTGAACTTATATTGACACAGACTCCATTTTTTAAAATAAATTGTCAGATTTTTACCTTATTTTAGATACTCTTAACACAAGTAGAAAATGCTCATTAAGGGGAATAGCTAAAATCAAATGAATAATCAAAATAAGTGAAATGAACAAATAAAAATAAATTTGGCCTGTATCTTCCAAAGACTTCTATCTTTGAGAAGCTAAAAACTGCTTTCAAACCAAAAATATTTTCCCATTATAGCTACTACATAGTTGTGATAAAATAGAATTAGCACTTCAAGCTGATATTGTCTGTAGTTAGATAAAATGAAACAAAAAATATATTGTGCAGATATAAAATGTTATTAATAATTCTATGCATTTTACAAGTATATATGAGAAAGAAAGTCAAATTCACCAAGGCCTAAGGAACAATTAGATCCAGAGAAATCAATACTGCATAATTTTCTTTTGAATGGCTTTTTCCCATATACTCTGCATCATAGAGGGGTTTACCAAATTAAAGTTTCTAAAATAGATGGCAGTATGGGATACAAATTACGAAAAAACACTAGTAGAGTGGAAAGATATTTCATGATCACTAAATTAAACCATTCAATCATGAGGTTGATAATAAAGACCGAGCTGTGAGGCAGATGGTGAAAAGACAGTTTGATGAAATCTAAAAAGAAGTGCAGCTTAATGATTCCAGCTAAGGGAGAGGCTCATGTTCTGTACATGATAGTCAACTTCCTGTTACTGTAATCAATACCTGAGATGAGCAACTGATAAAGAGAATAGGTTCCTTTTGGCTTACAGTGTTAAGAGAGTTCAATCCATGACTGATTGGCCTCATTGATGTGGGCCTGGGCCAGCACATCATGGTTGAAGCAGAGCAAGCCCACTCATCTAATAATCCCAAAGTGAAAAAGAGAAAGAGACCAGGGTCCCACATTTTTCCTGGAGGGCCAACCCACAATGATTCAAAGACCGCCCACTAGGCTCCACCTAAAGTTTCCACGACCTCCCAATAGCACCAAACTGGGGACCAAGCCTTTAACACATGGGCCTTTGGGGGACACTTATCCAAACCATAACATCAGAATATATGAAGCTTCCAGAGAACTTCAGTATTCATGCACAGCAGAATTTATAGAACTATCCTGGATTTATGGAGGCTTATTATCCATGAATGTTTCCTGAACTCTATAACTAGACTTGATTTCACTTTTATAGCTCAATGAGCCTTTTCCTTTAAAAGTCCACAAATCAGAGAAAAATAAATTTTGTCTGACCACAGCATCTATATTTTATTTCATAAAACAGAGTTATTTTAAATCATAGTAAACAGTCCTGATGACACATCTGAAAATTTAGATCTTTGCGTCAATGGTGATATTACTGTAGCAGCATAACCACAAATTGCTACAGAATCACCAAATGTGAAAGTTAACAAAAATTTTCCCATGTTTACCCTGATCCTCATTTGGATCATCCAAGGCGACTAAGGGTCAATTCCTTTTCAAATATGCCTTTCCTGTCAACAAATATGACTGTGAATATTTTAGCAGTTATGAAAAGTTTTAAACTGTCACTGGAGAGTATTCCTAGCGTCTCCAAACTTTTTCCTCTCTCTCCATGAATAGTGGTTCAAAGCACTGGGTTTTAGAGTCAAAACACTAGTCTCCAGGCTGCTCTTGATGCCTTGGGCAACTTCCCTAAGCCTCAGTTTCCTCACGAGTATAAGAAGGTAGTAATATTACCACAACTCAAGGACTGCTCTGAGAACTGAACACAGTCGTCCATTTAAAACACCTAATGCACTTACTAGAACAGTGTAAGTTCTTCCTCCATGAAAACCATCAGCACTGCAGAGAGGGGCCTGGTGGGTGCCCCTCCTCTGCAGCAATCTCTTACGGACTTAACTGTCATTGAGTTTCCCTTGGTCTTTTCTTCTGAAAGCTGAACCATAATGCCTCTTTCAAATGCTCTCACACACTTATTGAGTGGTATTTATTTTTTTCCACATGATTTTTAGAGATAAAAATAACAATACTGACTTGTTATCATCTAGACAAGGCCAAGTTTACATTTTTCTTTACATTTTATTTTAGGACCATCTTTGATCCATAATTCTACATGAGTCATAAATAAAATAAGTATCTTGCCTGGTTAAATGTTGTGTCAATGATTTTAGATAATTTCTTGCAAATCTGTGTATAAATTATTTACTTTCCAAATCGTAGTCACATTTTAAAGATACCAAGAAAAGTGGGATTTCATACACCCTAAGTTCAATTGTTTGGTAAAACAAGCATTTATTAATTCCCTAATCTGTCTCTTTTATCATGTTGATTTTTTAAATTTATTATGTTTGCTTAAACTATGATCTCTCTGTAGATTTTATTAGTTATTTGTGTATTATACAAGATGGTCAAGTATATGCACTCTTAAGACTTTACCTTAACCCTTTCTCTTTCCTTCTTAGAGTTGTGTTAGACATCTGTATGTTTATGTTTGACTAGAAAGTTACCAGAAAGATGACCAAAACCATTACTAGTCCTGCAAATACTATGTCTAGAGAAATAAGTTGAACAGATGATTTGAAATGTTTAAGCTGTCTCTGTTGGTAAAAGCAAAGCTTTGAGATAATTCTAATTTGTTTTTCAAAACACATTTCTTGGGCAAGAGCCAGTGCCATAATTGTATTTAAGAGTATGATGATTATGCCATTTCCATCTAATCTGCATAAATCTGAATAATAAGCTCAAGTGGCCCTAACCTCACATATGTAATAATTAGTGCAATTAATTAGTACAAATGTATTCCAGCCCTGTATTCTAGGCATGTCAGACATGAAATGTATAACAGAACTTGAAAACAATCCATTCAATTATCTTCCAGATGATATTCCACAAAGACATCTTGTGCAAGACAGTCTTCTATTTCTGGATACTGAAGTACCAAAATGAACAAGGCCTTGCGAGATAGCTACTCTGACTGTGGGATTGGGACTTCAAGGGCATGCCATATTGGGGGTGCTTAAAGAGGGGAAGATGCTGCATGTACCTCTGCAATGCTGCAAGCCAGATGTAAAGAGATGGACAAAGAGCTCATTGGATCTTAGCCCTTCCCACTGTGTAAGAAGCATAGGCCTGAGAAGCATGTAAATACTGAGGAACATTATAACAATGCCACCTCCCAAGAAACTGAAACTTGAGAAACTGAAGAGAGCTGAAGCTGTCATGTTGATGCGGATGTCACATGACATGACATCACAATACTGTGACTCAAGGAAACTTTAAGTAAGCTAGCTATCAGGATTTTCCCTGCATTTCCTTTAATCAGGACTTTCTCAAATCTTTGAGTACTTCAAAAAAAAAAAGGCCACATTCTTGTTTTCTTATTTTGTAAGAACTTACAGTGAGATAACTCTTTAGACATAAAGAAAAGAAGGATATACAATTTCAAATAGCTTTCCTCCTCTTCTTTTTGACTTCCTTTCTGGAAGGAATAAAAGAATAAAAGTATAAAAGAATAAGAATAAAAGTAAAATTATAATAATAATGATAACAACAACAAGAACATTAATTAAGCTTGTTGGAAAGCTGACTCAATAGCAGCGAATCCTGGGTCTCCATGTGAGAAACAAAATTCTCCTGGCTTTTGGCCTGTATCAATGCAGGCTGGAGTGTGTGGCAGAGCAAAACTGCTCACTTCATGCCCAGGAAGCAAAAAGAGGGGAAGAGAAAGAGACTGGGTCCTATTATCCTCTGCAAATGTATGCCACAATGACCTAATGATCTCCCACTAGGCCCCAGGTCTCAACTGTTTCACTCCCTTCAAATAGTATCACCCTGATAATCAAACCTTCATCCATGTGGACCTTTGGGAAATATGTGAGATGCAAATTATCATACTTTCCCAAAGTAGTGCACTCCTAAATCAAGGTTCCTGGGCTAATGATTTGCCCTGTTTTCAGATGGGCAAATCCTGCCATAGGTTTTAAATTTGCAAATGGATATGGTCAAGAGCTCTGAGAAGAATAAAAAATGGATCTTAGACTTATGGAAAGCAATGTGTAAAGTCAACAGAGATTCTTTGATCCACCCAGGAAGAGACCAGAAAGGAGACTTGGAAAAATGCCGGAATCAAGAGAATGCTATTTTGGTATTGTGGCTATATTCTCGTAGACAGGGCCTTCCTACAGACCTAAGAATGGAGTAGTCCACATGGAATGAATTCATGTGGCTCATGAATCTTCTAATGTTTCCAAGATGAGAAGCCATGAGCTCTTTTAAAATGAGAAGGTAGAAAAACAGGTTTTAATGGTAGGTCTGCCAAATAAAAATATGGGTTGCCAAGAGAGACTTACATGTCAGAAGAGTAAGAATTAATTTTTTAGTGTAATTATATTCCATTGGGTATAACTGGGTATCCTGTATTTTCTGGCAAATCCTACCTGAAGGAGAACTTCTGAGACATTTATCCAGAATGATTTCACATTGAGGTTGAATATGAATTCCAAGTTTCTTATAGAAGAAGATACTGAGCAGTGTTCTCCATATCCAAGTTAGAATTATAACTAAGAAGAAATGGGCTCAAACAAAGCCTGAGTCCATTTGGATATTCATTAAAAAAAAAACCTATTGGGATTCAGCACTTTTGTAAAAAATTATTTTTAATACACACAAAAATTCTGCAGTGTGCAAATTTTTTATCAATTAATGACAAGGCAATGGATGCTCAGAAAGATAGGCAACCTGACAGCCAGTAGAGAGGCATGAATCTCCAGCCATGTGGCTACTCAAAAGCCCCTCCTGGCTTACCATTAACTGCTACCCTTCCCTCTCCTCTCATGTCTCTGTCACTAAGATCTGCATTCACTTTTAAAAAGTAAGGATATTGTGTTCTCATTCAAAAGTTTATTTCAGGAAAAAAAAAGTCTAGATGCATTTCATGGAATGGGTCAAGTAGGGTCTGGTGGCAAGAGAGCACTTTGACATGGCATCCATGTCCCTAAATGCCTCTTGCTGTGACTATAACACTTCATTTACATGCCTACTTCAAAGAAAGAAGCCAGTTGGGAATTTTTGTACTCACTTCAAGTTTCAAAATTGATTAATAAAAATAGAATAAAACTTACACTCCTATGAATAATTTAACACTCTCCAAAGGGTATAGACAGGCCTTCCTTGTGTGCCTGAGAAGCAAGTGTCCTATATAGAATGAATGTGTATGCCTTCTTCCAAACCTTCTTCTCTGGCTCCAGGAAGAGACGAAGAATCTATTAATACGTCCTCGAATTCCCAAAGCCAGGCATAGTGCCTGGCCACAGCCAATGCTCAGTAAATATTTGTGGAAAAGAATTGCCTTAATACCCACGCACTGAAATTCCATCCATTCTTTTGCATTTGGGGTTTAGTCTATTTGTGAAAAGAACAAAATTTATCTACGTGTTGACCTGAATGGGTTGTGGGCTCTTTGCCATAAGGCAAGAAGCTGGGAGAACGCTCTTCCAGAATGAAACGGGTGCCTTAGAGACACATCCAATATGGAAAAAGGGTGACTGTGGGGCCTGTCAGGTTGAAAGCCGAACTTTTTGGTCAATGGCCTACGCAAGTGTAATTTCTCTACATTCTTTTCACATCATTTTCTTCACTTGTGAGTTCAATAATACTACCTCCTTTATGGGTTTCTCTTGATGATTGAAGAAGAATCTTAGAACAGGAGGATCTGGTTTAAATGAGTGCTCATATTCAATGCCAATTATAGATTTTTCTCAAACAAAAGATCAAACCAAAGTCATCTTCAAAAAACATTCTTAATATTGAATGAAAGTGAAGTTTGATTTTTAAACATGCCCCTTTAACTGTCAGCACAATGACTAAACTGTCCTAAAGAGGGCAGAAAAGCAGGTAATAAAATGCAGGGGAATGTTCCTGCCAGCCTCTCTGGAAGCCGCCCCCGGCCACATACATAGTGCCCCCAGGGTGGCACTCTTGCACCTGTCTCCACTCCACCCTTACACCTGGTTAGACAGCACTCTTGGTGTCATGGGTCTGAATGTATCTGCCCAAAGAGCAGGGCTTACAGTATTGTGTGTTGTATTTCAAGTTCTCAGGATGGAACTAGGCACATTAGATTTGGCTCTCAAATGTTTCATTTACTCATTCAGAAAAGAAATGTGTTTAACCTGGTTAATATGTGGCAGGCCCTGGGCTAAAGGACTCACTGATGAGCAGGTGGACACAATTACATTTGTCAGAGGAATCTTAGGAAGGTAGAAGTGACTTAGGATGACTCTCACCTCTCGTGTCCCTCCTCTTTCAGCTTTATTATCACATACAGCAACTACCATCAAGGTGCCCTTAGGCCTGATGAAACTACAAACACATCTCGCCTTAGTGTGTGCTTGGCTTTCAAATTCTCTAAATCAGAATAGGATTAGGATGGATCCTAAAGAAGCAATTCAGCATATATCCCCACAGCAACCCCACTAAAGCCATGCCCCACCTCCACCTGTGGATCCCTGTGAATGTAGACCACCACTAAGAAGGACTCCCTCCTTGATCAAGTTCATTTAAGTTCAACTAGACCTCGTCCTTGGCCTGTTGAACCCATTTTTAGCAGACAATTCTGCCCAACCTGTTATAGAGAATTGCCCACCCTTGATACTTTCCAGTCCGCCTAAGCACTTCCTCCTCCATCCTTGACATCTAATCCAGTTCCTCTCCTCTCACTCACATGCCTAATACCTAAACAAGTTTCTCTTAGTACATTTCCATCCAATCCTGGCAGCTTTTCTTTAAAATGCTACCCATCCCTTTTTATACAATATTGTATGTTGCATTTATTTATTTCTATATTCAGAATTGAGTTCAGTCTCTCTCCCTATTGCCATATTCTTGAATTAAAGTCTTCCTTGCCATTTTATTTTTTTTCCTTCCTTGCCATTTTAAACAAGCACCTGACTAATTTCTTTTTAACACCACTTACCCTGCATTTGCCAGGCCCCTAGCATGTTCCTGAGGATACCTGTGGATAGGATGTGACTCCACCTTGAGTCTGGAGTCTGGAGGGCCTCCCTTCTGCAGGGTGTAGCTCCAACACTCCCTTCATACAGCCACACATGGCAAGAGTCAGGAGCTGAGTGCCACACCCTACTCCATCTTGTGCCATTCTGCCGCCATCAAGAACATTCTAGAATCACCAGCCCAACACACTACTCTAGTTCCAATTCATTTCAGCTCCAAGTGATAATAAAACAAGTCAACAGAGGAGTCTCAAACAAAACTAAAACTTTTTTTCCCCTTCACACTGTAATATTGTATGAAATTTCCTAGACAATAAAGTAGGTTTACCTCCAGAACTTACTTTGGTAGCAGCTATTAACACCCAAAGTAACTTGATGAAGGCATTGTATATACTAGAAAGCAAAGAATCTTCGTTGTTTCTATAATGAGTCACATCCCGCCCATGTACTGTAAATCACCCTCTCTCTTATGTCCCGAATTCCACTTTCCTTTTCAGGGAAAAAGGTCAAATATCCAAAAATTCACTACTTCAGTAACTCTTTTCCCTCTTCACATTTCTCATGTGTGTCATCCTCCCATGGGGCCCAGGAAAGGGGGCAGGGGAGAGCTAGAGCTAGGGTCTGGCTGAGAAAAGACGTGACACAAGGATATTGCTGTCACTGCCCTGACACCGTCCTCCTTCCCCAGGGTACAGCCTTCCCTGGCGCTGCATGATGAATTCCATTACCTTATAGGGCAAGAATTCAGCTCTACAAAACAGACTTTGCAGCCGGTCCCCTTGAAGCCCTGCAGAGGACAGAACTTCTGTCATATCCAAAGGTCTGAGGACAGGAGGCAGAATGTGCCCTGGACTAAGGCCTGAGCCCTGGGGCTGTGATGCCTTCCTCCTTGTTATTCAGATGCCTCTGGTTCTACCAGCAAAGGGAGAGGGGTTTGATTCTTGACTTGGACCTGGGGGAGAAGGTGACTCTGTTCAGAGGTCTCAATACAAGACCATTGTGCATACCTATCTTTGGCCTGTCACTCCTCTCCTGGACCCACCCCTACTTCCCTAGGGAACCTAGATAAACACCGCCTTTGGCCTTCCTCCGCCTTCTGTTTCCTTTTCTAGAGGTGAATTTTGAAACTAAACTATATTACAGGAAAGCATCTACTTTGTCAATGGAGGTTCTGCAGATGAGAAGTCTAACTGGGTCCTGCAGTGAGCATTTCTCCTCAGGGTCACTGGCATGTGCTGCTCCAACCCAAGCCAAGGAGCCCACTGGTTATACTCTTCTTACATAGCATTTGGGTCCAGTCTAGCAGTATTCCCCTTGGCTGGCAGAGAAGCTGGGTCACCCCTCAGATCACTGCACGTTTTGTGCAATATCCTCAATGATGCACTCTAGCATTTAACCCAGGAGTTCAAGATCTTCCTTTTGTATCACAAATTCATTCTTTTACTGTTTTTTTTTCTCTAGAGGCTGCCTGAAACTTCATCCCTTCTGCATGTTTGGTCTGTGGCTGGAGTTTGAAGTATCCAGATGCTTGCCTTTGTGAGGTCACCAAAATGGAGACACCTTTATATTTTCATCCAGCCTGATACTCTAAAAGTGTCAGAAAATTCACAACAAGTCGAATTCTGTCTCTGCTTGTTACTAATTAATTAGCCTTTCTGAGCTTGTTTCCTTATCTCTAAGATGAGGATAACATTACTTTACACACTGCTTTGGTAATACATGTGACCCTATCCAACACAATCCAGGCACCCCACAGATAACCAGCAAATGTGAATCATCTCAGCCCATTCCTCCTGGTGATCACCAGAGTGTGTAGTTGGAGAATCTCCAGAAAAGACCCTAAAATACATCATGGAGACTTTGGCAGGCTCTCTGGCATTATCTATTTGCACACATTCAGCTGTGAGCAGGTTCATAAATTTCCCTGGGAGGTTATGTTCCTGTGTTTCTGAATTATTCTCATTTGTTCTATGTAATAATATATATTTAAGAAAAAAGAGGTGGGAGAAAATTTTTATTAAATTTATTTTTTAGTGACCCACATAAGGAAGAAATAATTGCTTTATTTGCACCTTCATGACTTGAGTCTCAAACATTAATAATATTCCTTTTACATATTATGTTGGGCATCTTTTGTTTACATAGAAAGATATCCCCAAGGGCAATAGATATTTTCCTTGATTACCCATTTGCCTTAAGTATGCATATAAGCACACACATATTTTTCATATATTTTTACAGTTTTATTATTTAAATGTCTGTGATCTTTTAAGATAAAATTTACATATATTGAGTGGTTTGGAAATTGAGGCATTTGCCTTTTATAAACTTCTTTACAACCCCAATCGGGGGGGGGGGAGGGCAGTTTGGAAGGCTCCATGTCTAACGAGTCTGCTCGTGGCTTCCCCAAAAGACCAAACCCTGGAATCTACCATCTGCAACTGTTGCTGGACTTGGGCCCTGGCATGTTAATCCTCCAATCATCTGTGCCCTTCACCCTAGAAACATGTCTTTTTGCTTTCTGGTTAAACTTCAAATCAGTGAGATGTGATGGGAATTCTTGGACCACTGAACTGCGGAAATTATCCAAGACCCCCACTGAATTTGCCCACTTTGGGGGAGATGAGAATTAAGCATCCCTGGAATAGATACTTTGGAGCCAGATCCTGAATTTTACCCTCCTACTCCAGAGCTTTCTTGGGAAAAACTTTTCATAGGAAGAGGTCCCTGAGAGAGGATTTTAAATATGTGTAAGATTTGGATTGTTGAAGGGAAGAAGAAAATTCCAGGGTGATATTTTGAAAACAAAATGTAATAATTCAATGTTTGGCAACCAATTTACATGTTCACTTTATCTACACAATGAAGACCACACCAAAGGTCCTAGAACAGAGAAGAAAGTTTACCCACAGGCAGCCTCTCTATCTCCAGAAAGCTCTTTCCTAGGAACTGTAAACACTAGGAATTACTAATAAACGATATTAATTATTGCCTGAAATTCACTGTGTGCAATGCAAACACATACAGAAAAGTGGAATCTTGAGCTTATGTGTAAAGAGTGCTTAATTGTTATGTAAAACGAATAATGTGAATGTGCAGAAACATAAGAAGATCAAATTCTGCCCTAACCACTGCCCGTTCTCAAGTAAAAAACCAGCAAAAATGAGGATGACTCATCTTAAATCCACCATCAAAGGGACAGAGTTTCTCTCCTTTCAAAGATCCACTTAGGAATTATAGTCAGGGTGGATGAACATATTCAGACTCTATCCAAACAAAATTGGAGAACAGAAGCCACCAAAATTGAATCTAATGAACTGTATTGGGTCTTGCTGGTTTGGGCAGTATGGGTAATACCTGCCACTAGTGTGGAGAGAACCTAATATCATCAGATTTTAGGCCTTTTCTGGGACACCATTTCCCTAATACACAGTGCCCTTACAAAAGCAATTTTTGAAAATGTTCCACAAATTAATCATAATGACATTTACCCTCCATTGAGTACTTCACTGTGTGTCTATCATGCTTCTATGCATTTGAAGTGCATTTCCTCAAGTCACCTTGTCTGAAATCCTCTGAAATAGATATCATTAGACCCAATCTATAGATTCAGAAATTGAGGCTTAAAGAATAAAAGAAATGGGCCCAATATTCCCCTCAGTAGCCTGCCTTCAAAGCCTGCACCCTAACCATGAAGCTCATTCGACTCCCTGCTCTTTACTTGGATGAGGCCAGAGTACCAGGAAGCTCAGAGTAGAAATGGCCTCAATTTTATCTCCTATCTTCCCTATGTTTTTATCTTCTCTGACAATCATGCAGAATGAAGCCTAGGCATACACTGCCAAGCAGAGAACAGTTAGGTTGACTAGGTACCTTTGAACTTTTCCATGCTCTTGGCAGGTGCAGGCTGAGCTCCTGTAGTTTAATATAGTGGTTCTCAGAGTATGGTCCCAGGACTAGCAGTTTCAGCATCACCTGGGACCTTGTTAGCAATGTACCCTCTGGTCTACCCCAGACCTACTGAAATGAAAACTCAGGAGTAGAGCCCAGGAATTTTTTTTAAGTCTTTCAGGTGATTGTGATGATGCCCAAGTTGGAGAATGTCCGGTTTGGTAGAATAAGAGAGACTGAGAAGAGAGTTTGCACTGATACCAGTGAATGCAAGAGGCTAAGATTTCCAAAATCTGTCTTGTGATTTTCATACGATGATCTGATGCTGTGTGCCTATCTTTGCTGAGCTGTGGGAAGCCATCTTTCTCAAACCATTCATCCTTATAGTCAAATCTATAATGTCCTAACACTTGAAAGAAAAATTCAGAAGCTTTCCAATTCAAACCATTGATTTTCTACTTGGGAAAACTGAAGCCAGAGAAGCAAATCATATGGTTCCTTGTCATGCAGCAAGCTTGTGGCAAAGCCTTACACCAGAACCTAAGCCTCCTGATCATAGTTCCAAGTCATTTTCTGCAATCCAACTTCTTTTCCAAATATTCCCCAACACCCACAACTACTCCCAAGTCAGTGCCTAGAGACTGCCTACAATGTATAATAGGAAAAAACAAACCCTTCTCCTTATTCTGAGCATAAGTATAAGTAGCACTTCCTTTTCTTACATTTGTACTCTGTATCAACATTATATACTCACCATTTTTAAAGCAATATATCAAACATTTTATTCAAATTAGTATAATAATTTTGAATCCTCTTTCATCTAATGGCCGGCCTAGATTCAAAGCTGTTATATTTTTAGCTTTTATCCTGCATTTACATATTTTTTTTCCATGAAGATCTCAGAACTTTGTTTCCTTATCTCTCCCAAAGATAATTATCTCAGATTGCCCTGATTGTGATGTGCTCAGGGATGCTGTGTGCCTCTCTTTGCTGAGCTGTGGGAAGCCATCTTTCTCAAACCATTCATCCTTATAGTCAAATCTGCTTTTCTCCTCTCTCTAGAATGAGAAGGTGTCCAAAGAAAAAATTTAGTCAAAGTGATGGATTCATGAAAATAACTAGGCAGTTGGCACTCAAGGCGATGGGGTAGTTGTCAGAATTTTAATATTTCCATCCAAATATTTGAAATCTCATAGGTGAGCTATTTGCTGAGTTATTCTGCACTTAATGTCTTTATTTCTTCCTTTCCTGCCAAGTGTTAAAAAGCCTGTCTGTTCAAAGACAATTCTGACCACACTTCATGTTAAAGATGCTCTGGAACATAGACCTGGCATCCCCACCACACACAACCAGCGAGGAGTGGCTTTCCAATGGAGTCACTCAAGCTCTATCTTCAAAGAAGCCACTAGCTTTTCTTCCCAACTTATTTTAAGCTTTATTTATTAAAAAAGAAGAAAAAGAAAACTAACTATATTCTATGCTACCTTTTAGGATGGTAGAAATCTTAGAGAATTAAAATAATTACAAATGCATGCTTCAAGAGTTAGCAATCTAAAACTAACAGTGAGAATATAGACTTCATTAGGAGCAGAGAAAAGAAACAGATGTTGATAAAAAGAATTCATTGCCCTCTTGGTCCTGTGTTACTGATAGTTGAGTAGCTTAAAGCCCAATGAGCGGCAGAGTAAAATATTAAGAGGGTGCTACATCAAGTTTAGTCTTGGGCCTACTATTAATCTATGAGTTTCTTAGGTTAGGTAAGAAGAGACACAATTCCTAGGACTAGTTCAGTTGATGCTATGATTAAAGGCTATTTGTTCCTTTTGAGAACCCTAAAACAAAATGCCAAGCATGAAGCTAGTTAACTTTAAATCTGGTTTGTGAATAATGCCTAGGGAACTTAATACTAGACCCAGCACAGACCCTCTTAGGCCAAGGCTGATTATAAGAATTGATTGATTAATTGATTGATTGATTTTAGAAACCTCTCTGGGGAATCTGACCCACTCATCTATGCCTAAGCAATTTGAAAAATACATTGAAATTTTAGAAATAATTATTGAGGTGTTGTGGCAAAAACAGTAGTAAATTCAGACATTTCTCTGTTAAGTTAGAAGAAGACAAGTATTGATGGAGCAATCTCCATGCCTACCCCAAATGGCTACTGGAAAAAAACTATAACCAAAACAGAAGAAAAACTATTCTTCTTTTTGATGAAAGATGAATTGAGGATCAGGGAGAATTATTAACAATCTACTTGGAAGATGACACTTCATCTTCTAAGGGACCCACTGTGGAAACCCAGTAGTGTCCTGAAAAAAAAATGTATATAAATAATATAATAATAGTAGTTTTGATTCTGCATTTACATATTATTAATAAATTAAATCATAATTATAAGTAATCAAATATTAATTAATGTTAGCTTTTATCCTGCATTTATATTATTATTACATATAATAATATATACATATATATATCTTACAAAACACACGGGGAATATCAGGGCAAATGCACCATTCATGCCCAATGCCCAAAAATGGCTCCGTCCTTCCCGCTATCCTGAGTCTGACTCATATCCCTCATACTAAGCAGCTTGAGGATTGGGGTTTTCAGAAGTGAGTCAACAGGCTCCAGATGCCCACATATTATTTTCATTGTGAGGTGGAACACTCGTCATCAGACCATCCTCCCAAAGAGCTCTGTTGGTCATTGTTCATTTTGGTACATATGATCTAAATTGTGACCATTTTTATCAAGTGTATAAATGGCCTATTAAAAAGACAACCTCCAAAGACATGATAGATTTAAGACTTCCAGTGTGAAACCAGGTGCTCAGAAAATCAGTCTGCCAAGAGCAAATGAACAGAAAAAAAAATTTTAATCACTTTAGGCTATTTTTATTTGATAAGGCTGCTGTAGCATGACACTGAATCGAGTGAGATTTGCCTTTTTTTTTTAAAGAAGACAATAAATGCTAGGAGGAGATGATGAAAGAAAGAAATTATTTTACCAGGTCACTCAATTATTGGTCAAATCAGTGTTTTATGGTTGATTAAATGGCTGATGTTTGATTAGCACAATGTGAAGATGTATTCTCTAATTTCTTAACCCTCTGTGTTGGGGTTTGAGGTCTTTAACCATTTATGCCTCTTGCTCAAACTGCCCCCAGACTCCCTTGACGAGCAAGTAGATAGGCTCCTTTACCTTTTGCTTCTGACTCAGTTCCACTCTTGTGCTTCGTGTACTCCAGGCTCTACCTTCTTGGAACTACTTGCTGTTGCCTGTATAAACTCCAGCATTTCTCCTTTGGCCCTGTGCTTATTTTGTTTCTTGACCTAGAATGCCTTTTGCCTGAGGACTCAAATTTGACCCACATTCAAGGTCACTCAATTACATCTTTCTTCTCTGCCCACTTGTCCTACACAGTTCAAAAATTTAAACTCCACATCGTTCTCTATCTCTGCCTTATACATAACAGATTCTTGTTCCAATATGTTATTTTAGCTTGTTTTAAGTATTAGGCAACAACCCCTCAGGAGGAGGAGGAGGAGGAGAAAGACTGGGAGGAACAAGAAAGGGAAAGAAAGGAAGGAGGAAGACGAAATGCAGTTTGCCCTATTGAATCAACACTTAGGAAAGTTTCTTACATCTTGACCTTCCTGTTTTCTTACTTCCTATTCATGCCTTATTCACCTGAATATGAAGTTGGTCCACATCCCTCCACTGAAATGGTCTTGCCTGATGAGCATATGGTCACTGATGAGCTCCTAATTGCCAAATCTGGAGCTCACTGCTTGGTGCCACCTTACTTAACTGATGACATTTAACACCTCCATTACTCTTTCCTTGGAAATCTCGCCATGCTCATTTCTGTGATACCCTCACTCTTGCTTTTACTTATATCTCTTTTATTCTTGCATCTCAGTCCCTTGCACTGAATGCGTTTCCTCTGTGCATTCTTTAAATGTTGGTGATTCCAGCATTCTTCATTTTCCCTTCCCCTTTTGTGCTACACACTTTCTAGTTAGACTTATATATCGACATGGCTTCAAATTTGGTGCGATAGTTGATTAATTCCCATCCCAACAAGTTTATTTCTCTTTCACATGTTTATGAAAACCAAGAATACACTACACCTAACCAGCCCACTTGGCCAGAAATAAGAGGACCTACTCTCCCCCTCCCGCTCACCACAAGCCATCACTCACTAACATTCCTTAATGTTTTTCCCGTCTCCATGCTACAGTCTTCCTTGGTACACAATACCATTACTTCCTATCTGGGTGACCACAAAAACCTCCTGAAAGTGTTTTTCTGTCTTTAATCCTTCTTCTCTCCAGGTAATCTACTAACCTACATCCAATTCGGTTTACCTTCCTAAAATGTAAATATATTCATTTCACATCCTATTTATAGTCCTTCAGTAGTCTTCCCCTCCACTGGCCCATCCTGTGGCCAATAACCATGGCCATTCAAATATAAATTGAAGTTAGGAAGTGGGGTGAGGTGCTTGTAGTCCCTTTACCCCTTTTTTTTTCTTTCTGAACTCCCATACAAAATCTAATCAGCTCTTAATTGTTTCTTTCCTGAGCACATCTTATTTTGTTGGTCCTTCCCAGACTATAGGTACAGAGGAATATGACAGAATAAAGTCTTTTTATTAAATAAAGGGTCACAGAGTTCTCCTGTAATGATATAGAACATGAAAAACCAAGATTTGGAGGTCATCTTATCAGACCATCCCCTCGTGCCACACAAAATAACAAGTCCATTGTCTTGGGACTGGTTTTTAGGCCTCTTACTTTAAACTGGCCAGTACCTGTTACAGCACTTTCTATCTCAGAGGATAACACTGATAATCTCTCTTCAGTAAACCCCCTCAGTTTGATGAAACACATGTTTCTCTGAAGAAAAAAAAAAAAGAAAGAAAGAAAAGACTCAAAAAGGAGAGGCAGAGAGCTTCGAATTCCACTTGGACTGTATGCCTCATTTTCTTTAGGCCCACTATCTAACTGCTTTAGGGATTCCAGCTCAAAGGCTAATTAATGCCTATACTCACAGATAACATAAATAAGACATTAGAAAAAATCTGACTGGATCCATGTGCTGGAAATCTGCAACGTGCTAGTATAGTACCTTCCAAATGTGTTCTTACCAACACATTCACATGCTACCACAGTGAAACGAGTCTCACAAAGCAGCACAGGGTGCCCCCCATGACTACTGCAGTTTTAAACTGCAATGACTTTAGATAGGTGAGTACTGAGAACTTAGAACAACATCACTGGAAAATTTATTTAAATTCTGTGAACTTTGAAAGGTTCATTTTTCAATGTTTTCTGTCATGATTTTCCATCTTCAGAGAAGTACTTGAACAAAGAAAATTGTAGAATTTATTTTTTACATGGATGGAAGAACATTATTGGAGGACATTATCTTAAGCCAAACAAGCTCGACAAAGACAAATACTATACATTCTCACTCATCTGTTGAAGTTAAAAGAAAGTTATCACATAAAAATAAAGAGTAGAATAATGGTCACTAGGTGCTAGGAAGGCACAAGAATGGGGGATAGAGAGAGGTTGGATAAAAGGGAAAATAGAGTTGGATAGGAAGAATCTGTTTTAATTTTCTGTAGCAGGATAGTAATTACTGTCTAAAATAACTTATTATATATTTCAAAATAACTAGAGAATTGTTAGAGGGGTCCCAACATATAGAAATGACAATATTTGAGAAAATAGAGTACTAAGTACTCTGATTTCATCATTATACATTGTACAGATGCATTTAATTATCATACCATACCCCATAAATAAGTACAAATATTACATGTGAATAAAAAATAAATTCAAATTAAATATTTTTTAAAATGTGTGTTTGAGAATACATCTAAAACCAAATTCAAATTTGGGGGGATATTATGCATCTATTTTAATGATCTTAATATTCTTTGAGGCTTTCTAGTCTGTTCAATTATATTCTTTTTTTTAATTAATGTTATTGTATTTTATTTCTCAATGCTAGTCTTACCCCCAGATAAATTGGTTTTATGACCCACTAATGAAAATCACATCTCTAGAAGACAGAAGTGAACAGACTAGATAATAGGAAGCTCAGTCCTCCTTCAGAACTGCTTGGTCAACCAAGGCTAGGGTGAGCTCCATATTCATTCATTTTACAGATAAGCTGTTGAGGGAAAGCCATAAACTCAAGAGGAGGTTGTGGGCCTCACCACTGCCCAGTGGTTGGGACTATCCCCCAAGGCTACTCATATCACTGCAACAAGTCATCACTTTAACAAGGCCTGATTCTTGGGATGCAATAATTCTGTGACATAATGGAACATTTGCTTTACTCAAAGAACATCTGAAAATATTTTACTCATTAGCAACAAACTTGTCCCCTGCCAGGATTCTCTGCTCACCATTTCCCACCCTTGGTAACAGAATAATTGGTCTTAATGAAAAACATCCAGAGTGGAAATGACAGCTTCCTTAAACAGCAGTCATCAAGTTTAGAAAAGGGGAAGAATAAAATCACATCCTTTGTGACATATTCTTAAGCTAACGAAGCCTGTTTCTGATCATGGCCAATTATCCCAACCACCCCGACTGTATGATACTATTCGCTTCCTAAAGATCCCACTTCTTCCTCTGTTTCAACTACATTCCACTGTCAGTATCTAAGGCACTCTACTACCTCTTTCTTGTATGTTTCATTGTGTTTTTGAGTGTTTTCAGTCGCAAGTAAGCAGATAATTGAAAAATACCTGTTGGCACATGAAGAACATTTTCATGATATCAAATAACAGTGATGAGGTTGCTATGGTAAGTTAACTCAGCCCAAAGAGCTCATCAAGGATCCAAATGATTCCATTTCTGTGCTGCCATCCTCAGCATAGAGTCTTTGCTCCTCAGTCCCATTGCATCATGGGCTCAAGGTGCTGCCATGACTCCTGAGTGATGATTAATCTTATCTAGAAAATCAGTCAAGCACACTTCTGAGTGTAACCCTGAGAATGTTTCCAGAGACGATTGACATAGAGGTCAGTGAAGAGAAGAGAAAGGCCTCCCCTGAATGTGGGCAGCACCATCCAATAGGCTGGGGCCCTTCATGGAACAAAAACTGGAAGAATGTGAAAGCCTGCACAGTTCTCGAGCTCAGCTCTTCTTGAACTTTTGCATTTTTTGCTGCTGCGATCACCTATGAATATCAGAACCCACATACTTCAGCCTTTGAAGATAGACTTTCACCAGCGACTCACCAGGAAGCTTCCAGTCCTTTAGCTTCAACTGGGGTGCACCCTTGGTCACTACCAGCTTCCAGCTTTCTGGACTGAGCCAATACTGGTCATTCTGTCTCTCTAGCCTACAGACAGCCATCGAGGGACTAGCCAGCCTGTGACTGTGTTGTATAAACCAATCCAAGCCAGTCTAATATAGATATCTATAAATATCTCTATATAAGTCAATACATATGGATATCTATATTGGCATATTGAGAGGGGGGGGGAGAGAGAGAGAGAGAGAGAGGGAGAGGGAGAGAGAGAGAGAGAGAGAGAGAGAGAGATTATCTTATTGGTTCTGTTTCTCTATAAAATCCTAATACATGCTGCTTCATTACTACATTACTATTCAAAAGTGATGAGATTTTTACCCCATACTTCCTGTTCTCAGAAGCCTCCCAGCAGATGAATCTTTGGGATCCATTGGTCAGGACTGGCTTCCCCATTTCTGCATCAGCCACAAGAACCTGGGTAGAGCAAGTCTCTGGCATTGTCAGTTCTTCCTATGGGGGATCAATTTCCCAAAGACAGTACCCTTCTAGCAATTTCCATTCAGGAGTGCTCACTGCACTTTTAAACTGGCCACTCTGTGATTATTCTGCAAGTGGGAGTGATCACATGGATGTGGTTGTGAATCAGTTAACTTGGCTTTATTGAAGCATAATCGACTTCTCTCCCCTGCCTGGGGAGAAGTCATTTCACATAATGCCAATTACTGTTCATTGGGATGCTGGATGGGAGGGTGTGTAAAGGATCAATACAAAGCCATTTTCCCAAGATGTAAAACCAATTATAACAATAGTTACCTGATGCTGGGTCAGGAGGACAACAATTGTTTTTCAACAAATAATGCAGATTTCCCCACTTATGTTTTACTCTCTACATTTTACAGGCCACTTAACAGCAAAGATCTTTCTCTAGACTCTTTATTCCATGAATTGATGAATGTTGAACAGAAAATGCCTTTGACCTATCAACCTCTCCTTCTCTCTGAAAGAACATACCACAGGAGAAGGAACTACCCATAACCTTTTGCCCAAAGGATTTCAATCCCATTGGGATCAGAGAATATATTTTTTATTTTAATTCTTTTAAAATTTTTGAGATTTGCTTCATGCCTATAACATTATTAATTATGACAATTATCTCATAGTCATCAGAAAATAATGTGTATTCAGGGTTTGAGATGAGAAGATTGAGTGTGCTATAAATACCAATTAGGTAAAGTTGGTTGACAGTGTTGCTTTCTATTATATTCCAATTGTTATCTGCATCCATTATTGAGAGAAGAGTATTGAAGTCTCCAGATATCAGCTATCATTGTGGATATGTCTGTTTTCTTGCATGTATTTTGGAAATCTGCTGTTGATGCACACACATTTAAGATTGTTTTGCCTTCTTGATGGATTTATCTCCACAGGGATAATGTGATCTCTCTTTAAATTCAAAAATATTTCTTGTTCTGAAGTCTACTTTCTATGATATTAATAAACCCACTCCAGCTTCCTTTAGTTTAGTGTTAGTGTTTTATATCTCTTTCCATCATTATACTTTTAATAGTAATGTTTTTATATTTCAAGTGTGTTTTCTTATAGATGACATAAAGTTGTCTTGTTTATCTAATATAACCTTTAATAGTGATGTTAAGATCACTTATGACACTAAGGTAATTGTCAATATATCTTTGATCCATTTATTCTTAGTTTCTTTTCCCTACTTCTCTATTTTAGATTAATTAGCATTTTTCAGGTTTCATTCTATCTCCATGATTGGATTACTAGTCATTCTAATATTTAAGTGGGTGTTCTAGGGTGTACAATAGAAAACTTTAATATAAGACAGTTTACTTTCAAATAATATTAACACTAATTCATGAAATTATAATAAACTTGGGACTTGGGATATTATTTATTAGTAGCACCACATAAAGAGAGAGAGAAAGAAAGAAAGAAAGAAAGAAAGAAAGAAAGAAAGAAAGAAAGAAAGAAAGAAAGAAAGAAAGAAATGAATGAATTTACTTCCCCTTCATTTTTGAAAGCTATTTTCACTGACCTAGAACTCTGGATTTACAGTTTTGTTCTGTTTTGTTTTGCTTTGCTTTGTTTTAGTATGTGAAAAATGCCCCTCTATTGACTTTTGACTTGGATGGTTTCTAAAATAAAGTCTGATATAATTTTTCATGAATCCTCTGAATAGCTGTGTCTTTTTCTCCAGTTGCTTTCAATGATTTTGTCTTATTTTTATTGTCTGGAATTTGACTATTATGACTAGGGATTTTGTTGCTGTTGTGGTTGTTGCCGCTGTTTTAGTGTATCTTATTTAAGGGTCTCTGGGTTTCTTAGGTCTTTGGTGCTATTTTTTTTCTTTTTTCTTTTTTTTTCTTTTTTCTTGGGGGGGATGGGACTTAACCCAGGGACACTTTACCACAGAGCTACATCCCAAGACATTTATTTATTTATTTGCTTACTTACTTATTTACTTACTTATTTATTTGAAGGCCTTGCCAAGTTACTGAGGCTTCTCTTGAACTCGGAATGCTCCTGTTTCAGCTCCCAAATGGCTGAAATGACAAGCATGTGTGTCATCATACCCAGTTCCTTCTGGATTTCTGTGTACATGTATCTTATATCATTGGCTATTGTTCTGCAACTCTTGCATGGTCTAGAGTTTTACACATATACTCTGTTTTTTTTTGTGTTTAAGTTTAAATAATGTCTTTTGACCCATCTTCAGGTTCACTGATTCTTCCCTCAGCTGTGTCAACTCTTGGTCAGACACTGAAATAAAGTCTTCATCTGTAATTTTATGCCTGTATTTCTAGTATTTTTTTGTGCTGATTCTTTATCTGTTCAAACATGTCAACTTTGTTCACTAGATTTTTTTAAAGTATTTTCATTGCAGTTTTTAAAAATTCTCTGTTAGACAATAAATGTTTTTGCCTCCTTCCCCACAAAAATGAATTATGTGTTGAAGCCCTAGTCCCTAAAGGAATTATATTTGAAAGCAGAATCTATGAGGAGACAATAAGGTTAAATGAGGTTCTGAGGGTGGAGCTCTAAGGCAAAAGTGCTGATAACCTTATAAGAAGTGACAGATACATCAGATTCCTCTCTCCTTCCACCATGCAAGAGCACAGTGAGAAGGTGTCTGTAAGCTGTCTGCAAACCAGGAAGAGAATCCTCACTAAGAACTGAATCAGCTGGCATCTTGATCTTGGGCCTCCAGCCTGTAGGGAACTGTAGGGAAAAGAACTTTGAAAAATCAAGTTCCGTTGTTTAAGCAGCTCTGTCTGAGGTATTTTGTTATGGCAGCCCCAGCTGACAAATATAGTTTCTGTCTGATTGTTTCAACCTCTGTGTCATCTCTGAGTCTAGCCCACAATTTGCTTTGCCTTTTGTCATTGGGTTGTTTCTTTTGATATTTTATGTGTTTCACAATTTTAATTCAATAGCAGACATTGTATACAAAAAGGAGAACTGAAGTAAAACAGTAGTTACTTGTTCTGGTTTGCATGTGAGGTGTTCCCCAAAAGTTCATATGTGAGACAATCCAAGAAGGTTTAGAGCTAAAATGATTGGGTTATGAGAGCAGTCTTCCAATCAGTGAATGAATCTCCTTATGGGATTAACTGAGTGGTAACTAAAGGTGGGTAAAATGTGGCTGGAGAAGGTGGGTTATTGGAGGTGTGCCTTTAGGCAATGTATTTTGTATCTAGTGAGTACAGAGTCAGTCAGTCTCCCCCCCCCCTCTCTCTTTTTCTCTCTCTCCTTTCTGATCATCATGTGTGATGCTTCCCTCCACCACACTCTTCTGCCATGATGTTCTGCCTCACCTCAAGCCCTGAGGAATGGAGCCAACTGTCTGTGGAGTGAGACCTCTAAAAATGTGAGCACTCAAACTTTTCCTCCCCTAAAATTGTTCTGGTAAGGTCTTTTTGTCACAGCAGCAAAAAAGTTGACTAAAACCTTACTCCTGAAGGATGAAGCCTCATCTTATATCAGACTGTTAGTCTCAAGGATTGAGTTAATATTCAGGAATTGAATAGAGTGTGTGCTTTGCTGTTGGTTATCTTCAGTAGACCTCATGCTTCAAGCCCCTCTAGAGGTGAGCTACGTTGCCTGTGTTTAGGTGGGATCTGGGGGCAGGAGTTGTTCTTCTCAGTATTACTGCTTCACTCTTTACTTCCAGCAGGCCCTAAATACCTGCACCACTGAGAACATCACTCCTTGCCCGTGCTTGTATACCAGTGTTGCTTGGTATTCTATGCTATGTCCATAGTGAAAGCAAAGGGAATTTCTATTTTTCTGGTCTTGCCTCAGTCTTACGGAAATTCTATGGTTTAGATTCTAGTGATGAGGTTTTTTGGTATTTTCCCTTGCTCCCTGTGTCAGTCAAACTCTGCCTTTTATCTGGAGCTTTTCTTAGCAGCCATTTCTGACTCCTATCCTAGATCTCTACTTGGTGTCTACCACTATCATTTCAAATCCACCAATTTTCTCCATGTCACATGAACATGCCATGTTCCGTATACTCTTCTCATGAATTATGATTTCTTTATCTATACTGATCATGTGCCTTTCTCTACCCTCTCTCCATAACAAGATTTTATTTATGTCTGTTTGACGTTGTCATTCTATATGAAATTCATCTTGACTACCAACCTTCCTATAAAACCAGCTGCAATTCAAGACTCTAGACCACAAATTGTTTTATATTTTCTATATCTCTTACATGTCCTTAGAGCATTCAATTCACATTTTTTTAAAGATAATACTTCCAGGAAATAGTTCATATGCTAAAATCTCTTCATTGGTTCTCTATCCATTACATTTTCTAAAATTACTGTTCCATCTTTAAATTGCTGTTCCATCTTAAAATTGCTGTTCCATTCTGTTATTCAGATACTAAAACAAATATATTTAATTACAACAGTATTTAGTAAACTTCATTGTGGTTTTTTCTGAAGTAAACAAATTATTTTTCTAACATTTGTCATTTCAATCTTTCTACTGTCAGCTGGGCATGGTCACACATCTATAATCCTAGCTACCTGGGAGATTGAGGCAGGAGGATCACAAGTTCAAGGTCAGCCTTGCCAACTTAGTGAAACCCTTATCAAAAAGAATATAAAAGGGTCTGGGGATATGGCTCAGTAGTAGAGCACCACTGGGTTCAAGCTCCAGTATCATAGAAAAAAAAAAAACTAAACAACCATTCTATTGTCATGATGTCCGTATGAAAGAAAACAGATAATTAGGCCAGTTATTATATTGGAATCGACAGAATTTTATACTAATAGTAAGCATCATTGCTTCTATCTCCATAATCTTTCCCTAATCTAATTCCCACACATTTACCTCATCACAAAGTTAACTAGACACTAGAGAAAAAACAACTCATTGTCGGTTTTTTTTATTAGCTACAAAATGTCAAATAATATTTGTATTCCTAAACAAATGATTTAGACCAAAGTAATAAAATATCTGTCTTATAGTGGTGGATATTAACATTTAAAACATTTTTGTTATTCAGATATTAAAACAAATATATTTAATTACAACAGTATTTAGTAAACTTCATTGTGGTTTTTTTCTGAAATAAACAAATTATTTTGCTAACATTTGTCATTTCAATTAACATTATAATATAATTCAAGTAGAATTTACACAGAAAGCAGGCTTCTAACCACCAGGTCTCTGCCTTACCTCAATCCAGCCTTCACATATAAGACTGGGCTTCAGAGGACAGCACATTGGTGTGGGAGTTAAGACTCTTTAGCAGTTGTCTCTCCATAGTGAGCTCAGTTTTAACAACTACTTACAAGGTTGTTACAAAACTATCTCACAAGAGCTAAGGCAACCAGAAAGTAGATCTCAGAATCTTATTTTAGAATAATAAGAGGCAATGAAGCAGGCAGGAAGAATTTGCCTGCATCATCCCTTCCCCAGCTCTAAGCAACTCAGTTTGGAGAGAGACAGTTAGGGAAGGAAGAGAGATTAACTCCAGGCCTTAAGACTTGGAACTCAGTACCAGAGCCATCACAGTTAAACCCAGTATTGGGCACAGCCCATGGCCCATGTTCCCAGGCCACTGTGGTTGGATGGAGCCTCTGGCCCCCCATGAGACTGAAACAAAGAAATTGCTTCTACCACCCCTCCCCCAGCCTCATGTAGCACAGTGTGGAGACTCAATCCACTGAGGAATAAAACAGGGAGTTAGGCACAGGGCTTTCCCCTAGAAATCTCTACTGAGTCAGTGAAACCCAGGAGAAATGAACACAACTCATGGCATCATTGGGATGGCCTCACATTATTGGAGGTTCAAGACAAACTTGAGAAATCTTATTCAAATAAATAAAGAAAACTTACCAAACCTAAACAAGGATACACATATCCAGGTATGGGAAAGTTAATTGTCACCAGTCAGATTCAAATCAACAAAGTCTAGTTCGAAACATACTATAATCAAGCTATTAAAGATTAAAGACAAAGAGAAGATTCTTAAAGCAGCAAGTGAAAAGAAGCAAATAACACATAAGGGTGTTCTAATTTCCCTGACAGCAGAATTTCCAGCACAAGCCTTATAGGTCAAGAGTGAGTGGGATAACATTTTTCAGGGGGAATAAAACCTGTCGACCAAGAATATTGTACCCAGTAAAGCTATCCTTAGAAATGAAAAGAGAGATAGAGCCATTCCCAGACAAAGCTGGGGAAATTTATCACAACCAGACCTAGACAATAAGAAATGATAAAGGGAGTTATTCAAACAGAAAGAAAGACACTGATGAATAAGAAGAAAACATTCAAAGCCACAAAACTTATGGATAGGAGTAAAACTATACAAATTCAGAATGCTCTATATTATAAACATGGTTTAAAAATCATTTATATATTTAGTACAAAGACTAAAAAAATTAAACAATTAAAAGTAATAACAAGATAGGCAGTGGCAACAGGATTGAGACGGGGCTTGTGAGGGCCGGTCAGGACTCACCCATTGCTTGGGTCACCCGGCAAAGGGAACTAAATGCTGCCATTCGCATGGGATACCAACATGGCAGGGATCTGATGTCATCAGAAAGCGGCGGAGGAGATAACTTCATCGATACCAGCGGCGACAGAAACAGTTGGTCTCCTGGTAAAGAAAGTGAGTCACAAACACCCGAGTCTCTCTCACTTTGTCATCAAGCCAGAAGGGCAGAGCAGAGCCGCCGCCCGTGCCCGGAACAGGCCCAGCGACCCGCCAGCGTGGTAGACACGTCACCCCAATTGGAGTAGGGGCAGAGCAGAGCCGCCTCCCGCGCCCGGAACAGGCCCAGCGACCCGCCGGTGTGGTAGACACGTCACCCCAATTGGAGTAAGGGCAGAGCAGAGCTGCCGCCCGCGCCTGCAAGGTAGGCAGACCTGCGACCGAACGGCAGAACAGGCCCAGCGGCCCGTCAGCGTGGTAGACAGATCACCCCAATTGGAGGAGGAGCACAGCCGCCGCCCGCCCCTGCAAGGGAGACTTTTCAAGTATACAAGAGCAATATAAATATATAGGGGGAAAAATTCAAAAACACAACAGTTTCACCAAGCAGAAAGAAACGTGAGCAGTATGAAAAGACAAGGAAAGAAAGGACCACAAGCAATGCAGGTCAACTCAACTTTAGAAGAGGTAACAGCTGCAGCAGATGGAATGTCAGATAAAGAATTCAGGATATA
>NW_026000016.1:25874679-25877566 GCF_001458135.2 Marmota marmota marmota | reverse complement strand
GTCAGAGAAATGCAAATCAAAACCACCCTAAGATACCATCTCACTCCAGTAAGATTGGCAGCCATTTATGAAGTCAAACAACAACAAGTGCTGGTGAGGATGTGGGAAAAGGATACACTTGTACATTGCTGGTGGGACTGCAAGTTGGTGCAGCCATTTTGGAAAGCAGTATGGAGATTTCTTGGAAAGGTGGGAATGGAACCACCATTTGACCCAGCTATTCCCCTTCTCGGTCTATTCCCTAAAGACCTAAAAAGAGCATGCTACAGGGACACTGCTACATCGATGTTCATAGCAGCACAATTCACAATAGCAAGACTGTGGAACCAACCTAGATGCCCTTCAATAGACGAATGGATAAAAAAAATGTGGCATTTATACACAATGGAGTATTACTCTGCATTAAAAAATGACAAAATCATAGAATTTGCAGGGAAATGGATGCCATTAGAGCAGATTATGCTAAGTGAAGCTAGCCAATCCCTAAAAAATAAATGCCAAATGTCTTCTTTGATATAAGGAGAGTAACTAAGAACAGAGTAGGGACAAAGAGCATGAGAAGAAGATTAACATTAAACAGGGATTAGAGGTGGGAGGGAAAGGGAGAGAGAAGGGGAATTGCATGGAAATGGAAGGAGACCCTCAGGGTTATACAAAATTACATAGAAGAGGAAGTGAGGGGAAAGGGAAAAATAATACAAGGGGGAGAAATGAATGACAGTAGAGGGGGTAGAGAGAGAAGAAGGGAGGGGAGGGGAGGGGAGGGGGATAGTAGAGGATAGGAAAGGCAGCAGAATACAACAGACACTAGTATGGCAATATGTAAATCAAATGGATGTGTAACTGATGTGATTCTGCAATCTGTATATGGGGTAAAAATGGGAGTTCATAACCCACTTGAATCAAAGTGTGACATATGATATATCAAGAACTATGTAATGTTTTGAACAACCAACAATAAAAATTAAAAAAATAAATAGAAAAAATAAAAGTAATAACAACTACATTAATATGGTAAGTGAAAGGGCACTCGCAAAATCCACACAAAGTCCAAAGACCACACCACACACTGGAATCCCACTTGAGAGATTTATTGTCAGAGTAGGGAGCAAACTGATAAGGTTGACCCTCCAAGGAGAGCAGCAGCCTGTCAGCACTTACAGAGCAGCTTTATAGCCCGCAAGAGGAATTTCACAAGCATGCTTTAGGGGTTATGTCATGGGTTGGTGTGGGGTAGACCCTTTAGCAGGCACATGTTCTTATGGGAGGCTAAGCAGCATTGCATCAGGATCTCTAGATAAAATCAAAACTTAGGAGCCCCTAGATAAAAATGCTCCCAACCTAAAATGGTGCATCTGATGCCAATATTGATCTAATGCCAATAGTAAGAGATTGGCAATATATAAAAGATATGAACAATGAAAATTCAAAATGTGGGCAAGAATAGAGTGCAAATGTAAATTTTTTTAGTAATTTTTCTCTCTTTTCCTATCTTTATGATCAATGTTAAGTTTCTATAATTCCAAAATAGCTTGTTATAATCAGTGTTTCGTAAGCCTCATGGTAACTATAAAGCAAAAATCTATAAGAGACACACCAAAATTAATAGGGATACAAAACTTATTACTAAAGAAAATCATTTAATCATCAAGTAAAACTATAGAAGAGGGAGAAAGAAAGAGAATAAAGGAAAAAAGGATGGCAGGAAGGGGGAGGAAATTAAGTTACATTTAATTATAAGTGTCAGTAGTAAGATCTTACCTTTTGATAATTATCTTAAATATAAATGTAAATGTACTAAGTTCTCCAATTAAAAGAGAGTGACTGAATGGATAAATTTTTTATAAAAAGATCCAATTATTATATTGCTTATAAGAACTTCAGATTGAAATAAATGCATGGAATTAACATATTCTTTGCAAATAAAATGTAAAAAAGAAAGTATGAGGAATCATATTGACATGAAACAAAAGAGACTTTAAGTAAAAGCAACAAGTCTTCATATAATGATAAAGTGGTCAATTAAGCAAGAAGAAATAGCAATTATAAACATATGCACTCGATATCAGAGAACTTAAATATATAAAGAAAATAATATAAATCCACTATTACAAGACTTAAAGGGAGAAATAGTCTCCAATTAAATAAAAGTAGGGGACTTTAATACCCTACTTTTAGCATTAGAAAAATCATCCAGACAGAAAATTAATAAAGAAACAACAAATTTAAACTTATTCTAGATAAGAAACATCGTATCTACAGAACATTCCATCCAACAGCTGTAGAATAAGTATTCTTCTTAATAGCTCATGGAACATTCTCCAAGATTGATTATATGTCAGACCACAAAAGAAGTCTCAATGTAATTTTTAAAAAGTGAAATCATACCAAGTACTTTTTCCAACTATAATGCAAAGAAGGAGGGGGAGGAGGAGGAGGAGGAGGAGGGGGAGGGGAGGAGGAGGAAGGGGAGGGGAGGAGGAGGGAGGGGAGGAGGAGGAAGGGGAGGGGAGGGTTAGGGATGATATTCGAAGGCGTAGGGTTAGGGTTAGGGTTAGTCTTAGGGTTAAACCTAGGTTTAGAGCTTGAATTAGTGCTAGGATTTGTGTTAGTTTTAGGGCTATGGCTAATGAAAAAACTTGGTTTCTGATTAGGGTTAGTTCTAGGTTTAGCGTTAGGGCAATATATAGAGCTAGGGTTAGTGTTAGGATCCGAGTCAGGGCCAGGGTTACTTCTAGGGTTAGAATTAGCACTCAAATTATGTCAAGGGTTAGGGATAGGTTTAGGGTTAGTGTTTGGTTTAGGTTAAGGGTTAGGGTTAGGTTTATGGCTCAGTTTTGTTTAGGGCTAAGTTAGGGTTAGGGCTAGTTTTCCAATTAGCGTTAGG
>NW_026000016.1:25823429-25874163 GCF_001458135.2 Marmota marmota marmota | reverse complement strand
TATATAAATACATGGAAATTAAACAGTGTACTCCTGGAAAAACAATGAATGAGGAAGTGATTAAAAATTTTCTTCAAATAAATGACACACAGCATGCCAAAACCTATGGGATATAGCAAAAGTGTTACTAAGAGATTCATAGCTTACATCAAGGATTGTGAGTTCAAAGCTTGCCTCAGCAATTTATAGAGGCCCTATGCAAGTCAGTGAAACCCTGTCTCTAAATAAAATAAAAAAGCAAAAAAAAAATCTCAAATAGACAACCTAATATCATACCTTAAGGAATTAGAAAACCACCAAACCCAGTAAAAAGAAAAGAAAAGAATAAAAAATAGAGCAGAAATAAATAGGATCATTCTTGACCATCTGGAAAAAAAATTTGGGATTTTACTTTGTCAAAAAAAGAGATATGGATAATGTAATATAGGAAACATTTTGGACAGAAGTCCAAATTTGAATTATCTCAATTCCAGATTGGATTGAGTTGATCTGGGTGCCCCTAGACTGTTTCCTACCAGAATCAAATGCCAATTTCTCTGGAGGAAATAGTGGTATCAGGAAACCAAATTTATCTGTAATTTTTTATGTACAATTGAGACCAGAAATGATACCAGTGTTGAGAATCAGATTCTGGGTCCCCATTCCCTGGTGTTGAAGACTGAACACCCGAGAAACATCCCAGGCAAGGGCAAAAAAAAGCTTTTTTAAAGGATAGAACTGAGATAGAGAGAGAGACAGACAGAGACTTCTCTGCAGAGGAGGGGGTCCAAAGCTGGTGCCCAAGGGAGTGGGGGTATTTTGTCCCTTTTATAGATTTCAGATTTCCTTAGTTCTCATGCCCCCTCCTCCCATATTGCCTACATAACCCAAAAGAAGGAGTGATCTGAGGGTAGGAAGGGAGCCACCCAGGGGCATTCATTAACAACTACTTTCTAGGAGGAACAATTCCCTGGAGGCAGGTGATATTGGCCACAGGTTAGAGGAAAGTGTCCTAACAGTATTAACGTTCCATTTCCTTTGAATCAGCTTCATTTTCTTGACTGATTATTTGTTACTACACTGACTGCCCTTTTGTCCTGCCTCACAATTATGGGCACTATCAAAAAAAAATCAAACATGAAGTTTCAAATCACTGATTAATATGCTCAAGGAATAAAAACACAAGAAAGATTTTCAGGATAGAATTTAGAACTAAATAATAAGCCAATAGTAATTCCAGAGCTGAAAATACAATAGCTAAAATTATGGACGTAAGTATTTTAGACACAACTGAAGAAAGAATTAGAGGACTAGAAAATAAAAATATTTAGACTAATGTGTACAGAGAAACAAAAGTATAGAAAATATAGATCAGAGAGAGAAAGCTGTAGAGAATACTGAGGGAAAGTCTAATGTATGCATAAACTATAATTTCAGAGAGGAGAGAATGATATACAGTAATATTTGGAGATAATGGCTGAGAATTTTCCAAACCTTACAAAAGGGCCCAACAAGCATAATGAACACTAGGAATGACCACTCCCAGGCCCATCACAATAAAATCCCCCAGGGGCACAACACACATAAAAGAAGCTAGGCATGGCCATACCTGTAATCCCAGCAGCTCTGGAGGCTGAAGCAAGAGGATCATGAGTTCAAAGCCAGCCTAAGTAATGGCGAGATGCGAAGCAACTCAGTGAGATCCTGTCTCTAAATAAAAATACAAAATGGGGCTAGAGATGTAGTTCAATGGTTGAGTGCCCCTGAGTTCAATCCCTAGTACCCTCCCCCCCACCAAAAAAAAGAAAAAAAGCTAGGGTAGACATATATTGTCTTCATAAGAACAACAAGATTTGTGAATGATCTCTCAAAAAAAAAAAAAAAACTATGAAAGCCAGAAAATAATAGAAGACTATCTTCAAATTGCTGAAAGAAAAAGTGCCAAATTGGAATTTTGCATCTGTTAAAAATACTCCAAAAAATAAAGGTCAAATAAAGACATTTCAAGAAAAAGATTAAGAGAATTAATAACTAGTGTACTGGTGCTATAGCAAATATAAGAAGAGTTCTTTAGGAAAAAGAAAAAAATATTCCAAAATAGAAGCCAGGAGAAGTAGGAAAGAAAAAAAAATAACAAAGGAAGAGAAATTGTAATGTGTGTGTCTAAATAAATATTGACGGTATGAGACAGGAATAATAAAATCTACAAGGTTTTAAATATAATGAGAATTAAAATATGTAAAAAGTATGGGAAAAAATGATTTAAAAATTTGGAGAATGATAAATAAAACTAAAATGTGCCTAGGTCCTTGAATTTTTCAGGAGAAAGTAAAAGTACTAATTTATTTTGAATCCTAATAAGTAAAGGATTCATGTTACAGCACACCAATCATTTTTAAAATCTAAGTAGCAAGCTAATTATTTCTCAGAGGACAAGGATAGAATCATTGCACATTTATTAGTCGTATGAAAGATAGTAGTTAGTACAGACTCTCTAGATCCTTGAAAATGGCATCAAATATCAGGAGTCTGACAATCTGAGAGACATGGCAGTTGATCCCATCAGGTACTTTAGAGGTGGTGAAAGAGTGTTTTGTTTCTTTATCTATTATTTCTCTCTAAATTTTGTAATTTAAGTCCATATACATTTGGAAAGCTCACCTGGTTTCTGGGGATCCTCATTTAGTGAGTTTCAGTACATAAAAGAGAATGGAAGATAAAAGAAGGGAAATTATTTTGATATCAGGGTGCTATGGGCTGACTCATGACCTCCTCCCAAATCCATATATTGAAATATTCACCACCAATACCATAGAGTGGGACCACATTAGGAGATAGAGCCTTTAAAGAGGTGACTAAGTTAGGAATGAGGTCATTAGAGTAGGCTATCATTCAACATGGCTGGTATCTTTGTGAAAAGTGAAGATTAGAAACAGATACACTCAGAAGGAAAAGCATGCCAAGACATAGAGAAGCCAATGGCCTACAAGCCAAAGAGAAAAACCAGCCCTTTGACACCTTGATCTCAGGCATCCAGCCTCCAGAATTGTGAGAAAATAAATTTCCACATTTAAGCCACCCAGTCTCTGAGACTTTGTTATAGCAGCACTAGCAAACTCATACACTCAGCAAGAAGCCAGAGTTTTCTTTCTGAAAGAAATAAATTACAGAATGGATTCCTCTAAATCAGAATAAAGAATCTCTTAAGGAAAATAAAATCAGAAATCATAACCACCTTCTTGTTAATACTTGACTGAATGTGTGATGGCGGGTCCCATAAGATTTAATCACCCAGTTACATCACAGCCACCTTAGTCTTTGGGAGTACAGTATGATGTTCACACAATGACAACACCATCTAACAAGATAGTTCTCAGAATGTGTCCCCATCATCAAGCAGCACATGACTATACTTCCAAATCAAGGGCAGCTGTGTTTCTAGCTTTCTCCTGTTTCTACAACTCCCCCACCCCATCACTCCTTTGAGGCAGAATGAGGAGTAGCATCACCATTCCAATAGTTCTCAGTTCACTTTGAGATGTGTTTGGTCACAAGCAGTTCTCATGCCCAGGGCACACACAGCTTTGACATCCTCTTCATCGCCCACTGTCCTCCAAACACCAGATTCAACTCATTACAGTTATGTGGTAGAACATTTTCTGGAAATGTTTGATTAAAAACAAAAAAAAAATGAAAGGGGGGAAAACACATTTTCATGCCATACAACATTCCACTCTTGCATTCATTTTTGCCATGATCACTTTTATAAATGTTTTTATAACATCTTATAAATATATGAATACACATCTTCTCACCCCAGTCCTCATACTGAGCCTACATTTTCTCCCCAGGTGCCATCTTGTTCCCATAGCCCTGGGAAAATATTATTTGTCCTATGACTTTATTATAAATAATATTTTTCCCCTGTCACTATAATGTCCTTTAAAATAGCTTTGCAGTGGACCATTGAGAACTGTTCCTCTTCATGTGGAGCTGCAGGCCAGAATATTAAGACACAGGCCCCATATGATTAGGGCAGGGTTCTATGTTATTTAAACATGCACAAGCAAACAGAGAGTACCTCTGTTAGGATTTATGAGAACTCAGAGTTAACCACGGGATGGACAATCAGACCAGTTATTTATTTCCAAACTCACAGGCACTCACACCCACATGATGTTACTGAGAGGTGCCAACTATAGGAGAATAACACACTTCAAATGGCAGGGCATGTAATGGAGTGATAGGGTGCTCTGTGGTCCATCCTAGAGAATTCTCCTTTTGACCTCAGCTTGAGATAGCTGTTGCTTTCTGTATTTACGATTATATGTTAGAAAAAAAATGTAGCTTTTATTTTTAATTTTTATTGTGAATTTATGAATGGACAAAGTATAATTGGATATATAGGTGGGAGGAAAGTGATGTTAAGATATATGTACATGATATGCAATGCTTAAATCAAGACAATGAGTATAACCATCACCTTACCTGTTTATTGTTTGAGGTAAGTGTAGCTGACATTTCAGTTTGTTTTTGTAATAATGTTGGTTGGATTCTATAAGCCAGCAAATTCTGCTATCCCAAATATGAGACACAAAAAATGCAACATATACTGCACAGAATGCAACGTCAAACTTGGTGCCTAATGGATACAAGACCATTCTTGCTGCTTAAAACTGACTTGGTGCCCTATTTTCTCGAAGTTTTTCTTTTTAAAAAATTATATTAAGAAATTCTCAGAACCAAATGTAAATCAAAATGTAAGAAGATTTCTTATCATCACAGTTACCTAGAGATTGAACAGAGATTCAATTCCAGATTCCTCTTTCTTTAAACTTATTAAACTTATTCATCAATGATCAGTAAAGAATAGGCACCTTCATTGTTTACATATTGAATGCATTACAGTTCTCAAATTCAAGAATTTTTATTTGATGTCAAGTGAGAATAAATTTATGCTCCCCTGCCAGATATACTTTCTTGAATTTGTTTATCACTTGTAATAGTTTTTGATAGAGTTTTGGGGTTTCTGAATATATCAGATTATGTCATCTGACAGCAGTGATTATTATTTGACTTCCTCCTTTCCAATTGGGATGTCCTGATTGCCACAGATGGGATGTCCAGTACTGTGCTGAGTAAAACTGGGAAAAGTAGACATCCTTATCTGAGAGAAAAAGTTTCCTCCATTCTTGATGATAACTTTGGGGGATTATTAAATCTAGTCTTTATTACATTGAGTCAAAAATGAAAGAGTTCAAGATGCCAACAAGGGAAATGGTGACCTAATCTATGAATGCTGGTGTGACTGAAAAGTGGTGCTTAAGGTCACTGTGGGAATGGTGACCACCACGCTTAGAGTGGACAGCTACATGGTGCCTCCACCTCAGTGGGCTTGTGCATATGTAGAATATGCACACAACCCCAGGAATCAGTTTCTGATTTAATCTATAAGACATCCCCAAGATCATGAACAGGATGTGTTGCCCCTCTCTGGGTCTTGTTAAGAAAACACTTTTACTTAAAAGAATCTTTCCCTCAAAGGAAAATTCTCATGGAAAAAAAAAAAAAAGCCTTTTCCTGACCTGTCCTCGTGTGGTGTGTCCACAACCAAGATTAACCAATACAATCAGGGGACCACAGGGAGATGAGGGGACTTGGCCCGAGGTTTCCTATGGGAACAAAAATATTTAAGACAAAAAAAATGTTTCAAATTAAAAAAAAAAAAAGACTTCTACTTTAATGAAAAACTTCAACCCACATGAAAACAACCTCCAGGGGCTTTGTTGAAAACTGTTAAGATAAAATATATTCCACATCTTACTCTTCACAAAAAAGGCTTATTATGTTCTCTCCCATTAACTTTCTCCTCGGGGTATTTCTGATGTCTGCAAAACATATTATAGCCATTTCCTGCTGGATGGTTTTGCAATGCTGTCACTAAATTAAACTCGAGAAGTGACTAAAACTGTGAACAAGCAATGGAGGACTTCACTAGGGGGTCCATTAAATAATAGATAAGAAGGTAAATGTAAATATCTACCTAATCCCATTACAGGGAAAACTCAGAGGGAGGCTGTACCTTGGAGCCAGGGTCTTCCTGAGAATTCCTCTTCCCAAGGAACCAATCAGCCTGTTGAGAGAGTCCTAAATCAGCCATTTTCCTGCCAAATGCCACTGCACCCTGCATCCTCTCTCAGTCAGTCTTATAACTCCCTTTCTCAAAACATTAAAAATTCTGATCCCTAAAGCTAAGTGCTCCTGCCCAGGGCAGCAGAATCCACCGAGTGGTGAGCCCTGAGGACTGCATGCTCCTGCATGCTCTCACTTTCGCATTTGACCAAGGGACAATGGGTCTTTCTCCAAATGAGAGAGAGAAGGTATAGAGGAAACATGGCTAAGAAGACCAGGGTATGACTATAGGTCATGTCTCCTTGACCCATCTAGGATGACTGTCCTACACATTTAAGAGTTCTGTGCTGCCTGACTACTTGAACTTAGAGACAGTACAAGACACCCCTTCCTTTAATTAGAGATGCAAACAGGTTTCATCCATAAACCATAGTTTTAATATCACCTGCTTCTTATGATTTATTCAAAGCATTATGATCATATTTAGACTCAAATAAAATTAATAAGAAAAAATAATACCCAAAATTCTACCACCTTAAGCTAGGGTACACTGTAGAGGGAAAAGACAAAGGCAAGAGGGACATCAACCTGGCTTCGCATTGTTTCTCAGGATGGTGACTCACTAGGTACCACAGTCATGACCTGGAACTGCCACTGGGCCAGCAGAAAGACAGCCTACCTAAGTGAGTAAGTGTATGTGAAGAGCAAAATGTAGGTACTCCTTCATGCCCTGGATGAAGAAGGAGGCCCTTGAGACTCCATGGGCAGCTTCTAGAAGCTTACCCACACAAAGGTAAGTGACCTTGAAGCTAAGGGCTACAGGGCAAGCTATACCTACACCAAGGACTGAAGGGGTCGGGGAGCATCACAAAAGCTCAGATGCTCCACAGCTCCAGCCTAAACTGAGGTGCGACTAACAGAGCCCCCCAGGCCCTTGCCCAACGCAAAGAGCTCACCATGGATTCATCACCTCAAATTCTAGAATCAGATCACCACAGAATGACCAAGGAAAGGGTGATGACCACAAAGTCCAGGAGAGGCTAAAGACAGAACAAAGACGTGCCTACAAGTTCTTCTAACAGTCAGGAGGGCACATTCATACCATTTCCAACACACCCAGACACCAGCTCGGTGAAAACCGAGAGGAAAGGCCAGAGTGTGAAAAACTGAGAATTTATTGCAAAGAAACCAAGATCATCTAAGCAGATGAGAATACATTTAGACCTCTTCTTTTGTCCATGAGGTAGAGGGACACAGGGGGCCTGGCAGGCTGAGCACTCATGAGGAAGTCCAGGCAGCTTACAGGAAAAAAGAAAAGGAAACTTATATTTCCTTTTCACATCTGAATGCCTTGTAAGTACTTTTTCTATTTCTCTTTAGAATGTTTCAAAGATCATCCTCAGGCATAAAGCTTTTTTCATATTTTTTGGTTCTTTCTTCCTACTAATTCCCAGAAGGGCTATAATTAGGTTTAAAGTTTTAAAGTATCTTGGTACGCACTGCCAGATTGCTTTCCAAAAGAAACGCAGCGGTTTTGACCTGTCGAAGCAAGGCGTATGAGAATAACAGCTTCTCTTTGTCCTACTTTCTAAGAACTCCCTTCCATTTCCAGGAAATCCATTGAACAGGGGATATGCAATAGAGTCGGGAAAAATATAATCTCGAATCACATGCATTCTAAGACCAGTTTTGAGTTCTGATTTGTTGCAGGGCCTCTGAGTCAGACTGTGGAGACTACAGCCCCACAAATCCCATGCACGAGATAAGTGAACCTGGCAAGTTGCTTATATTTTTTGTGTTTTTCTTTCTTGTGTATAAACAGGATTAAAAATACTTACTTCATGAGGTCATTGTGAGGACTAAATGAAATACGTTTAGAAAGTACTCATTCTCTAGCACCTAGTAAACATCCAATAAGTGTTAGCTATTTTACTTTTGGATAATACATTTCTTTTGGATAATACATGGATGATGCCTCATCCATCTTTATTCTCTTAGGACTCACAAAATGCTAGGTCTATGGCAATGTTTAAAAACATTTGTTGAATAAATGTCAGTTGAGTATGTGCATATTTTCACATTTAAAACACATGTGCCTACGGGGTTAAAAAAAAAAAAAAAAAAACTTCAAGGTAAATCATGAGGATTTCCATGATGCAAAGGCTCAGGGTAGCAAGTGTCAGCACTATACTCACAGACAAGGTCACAAAGCAGTGCCCTCAGGAGGCCGATAAGTGAACTTGTATTGGAAAAGAGGGTATGGCATAGGACATCAAAGCAAAAAATTTAGAGGTGATAAAATTAAATAAAAATACATAAATGAATTAAAGGAATGGGGATAAGAGAAGGTATACATATTCTTACAGATGACAAGGACATATAGCTAGATTTTTATATGATCATCTGATCCAAATGCTAAAATTTGCCTGGTAATCAGGAAAGTTCTCTGTGTGAAAATTTGAAGAGAAAAAACTATCCTGCTAGAGGAAACAGGAGATCTGAGAAGCCTCTGTCAGAGAAACCAGAAAAATATTTTTAAAATATTCACTGTCAGCCTGAAAAAAATCAAAATGCTCTCCTGGGGCAGACGGGGACCCATATAGTGCCCAGGTATTATTGGCCCCTGTTCTATTCCCTTCCCAAAATATCTACAGGCAAGGGCATTCAAGGAGAGTAGTATGATAATTCTAACTCCTAAGGTCTTATCTGGCCCTGGGCTGTGGATCTATGTTTGTTGTTAGCCGCAGGTGAAGACTATTCACATCCACCTGATAAATACCTCCCTTTACCACCAGAATCTAGAAAGTTAACAAAGTTGTGTTAGGCTGTGGAGAGAAATGACTTGGATCATGATCTCTGAGTGTCTCCTGGCTGTGTATGTGCTGGGAACTTCCTGTGCAAAGTGCTAGTCAAGATTGCCCCGTTGCTATGGTGATGCCCAGTCCAAGGAAATTCTGTGCAAAGGCATGGAATTATGTCAGTCTGGATCTTGAGCTCAGACTCCAGCTCCCGGGGAAAGAGAATTCTAAGCATAACAAGGTAACTCTAATGTCTCACCAGTGCTGTGTCCTTCAGATTGCCTGCTTTGCAGAAACTTTCCCATAAATAACCTTTTGATGATAAAACCTATAAAATAAATGTGCTGAGCTAGCTCTGGGTCACTGTTCCTCCAACAGAGGACAGTGTCCCACCTGATCCCAGCTTTCTCTCTGTATCTCTGTATGTTTATCTTTTCTCAATCTCCCTTCACCCCTTGCCAGTTTCTGAATTAACAGCCATGGAACATGGCCCCAAAGATATCTGGGTCCTAATCCACAGAAACTGTCTGCTATGGTATAGATAAGTGTCCTCCAAAAGCCCATATATTAAAAGCTCCATCTCCAGCCCATGGCACTCCTGGAAGTTGTTAGAATCTTTAAGAGTTGCAGCCTAATGGGAGGGCTTCTAGCTATTGGGATTGTACTGCAGAAGGGGATAATGTGAACCCAACCCTTTACTCTTTTTCTTTTTTGCTTCTCAGCCAGAGCAGTTTTGCTATGTGTTGCTACCATGATTAGCTACCTTACTAAAGGTCCATAAGTAATGAAATCAATTGATCATGGACTGAAACTTCCAAAAAAAATCAATATAAGACTTTCCTCTTTATAACATCATTATCTCAGGTTTTTGTTACAGTAACCTAAAGCTAACTAATACAGTGCTCATATTATCTTACACAGCAAAACGGACTGAGCCAATATAAGCTAATCAAGGTTCTTGAGGTAAAAGATCACTTTAAATTATATAAGTAGGTCTCAGATGTAATCACAAATAATTCTCTTAAGAGGGAGGTAGTGGGAGATTTGACAAGAGAAGAGAAACAGTGAGATGACAGAAGTGGAGATTGGAGCAATTCAGCCATTGAAGGAAAGCTCAGCCACAAGAAATGGAAAAAAGGCATGGAAAAAAATTCTCCCCACAGCCTCCAGAAGGAAGCAAACTGCAGATACCCTGATTTTTAGCCTCACAAAATTCTGCAGACTTCTGGGTTCAAAGAGAATAAATTTCTTCAAGTTTAAGCCACTAAGCCTAAAATTACAACAGTCTTAAGATGCTAATGCAGAAACCAAGCCAGCCTGACCCTTCTAGAGCACACAGTTTCAGAAGGCCCACCCACTGGAGAATGTACATGCATGAAGCATCTTGGGAGGACACCAGGATGTACAGGAAACATCACCTGCACACTAGCTTAGACATCACTTTGGCCTTCACAAGAGAAGGCAAGTCTGGATTTATCCTTCACCAGGAAGGTAAACCCACAGATACTCCACTGCTAAGCTTTCACTCCTTGGGAAGCCTACTCACTTTATTTTTTTAAAAATAGTTTTATGAGTGCATTAAAATTGTACATAATAGTGGGGTTCATTTTGACAGAATCATAATACAGGCATTTCAGTGCTTCCTCTTTCCCTTTGCTCATCTCTCCTCCTATTCTCCTCCAATACTTTACTGGTTTTTCTTCTATTCATGTTTTAGTTTATATATAAACTGTGCATTGGGGGACTTTTTTGGCTCCGCCCATGCAACCCAGCCAATCGGCCTCAAGAGCAGGAGGAGTGGGGGAGGTTGAGAGGCTTGTGGGAAGCCGGTGGTGGCAGTTGGGCTCTGAGGGTTTTTCCTGAGGAGCTGTTTTGTTTGGCGTGTGTGGTTCTAAAAATAAAGTTCGTTTCTTTTGACAAGTGGCTCCTGAATTGTGCCCAGCCAGACTGCAGCATTTGGTGGCCCGTACGGGGAACGAACCCACGACCTTGGCGTTATCAGCACATATATACACACACACGCACACATATATATATATACACACATACACACATACATAGACATATACATACACAGACATGCGTACACATACATAAAGGTGAAATTCACTATGATATATTGATATATGTACACGCATAATTTTATATTTTATCTGGAAGGGATTTCATCCCACAGCTCTCTCTTGTGAGAATGTATGCTCACATAGGACCTGTTGAAAGGCTGTCAGAGGCAACTCCTGTCCCCATATTAGGAGGGGAATTGGGGCCTCCATTTCTACCTCAGACCCCAAACTAACAAGACCTGCACTGGATCCTGATTCACCAGTGAAAAAGCACATAGGCCAAAATAATTTTCCTCTGAGACAAGTCAGTCTAATCCCAAAGTTTGCAACTTGAAGGCCTGTGCCCAGATATATTTTGTTTGACCTAAATGTTACTGGAAACCACAGTATTTTGTTGATGTTGTTATTGGTGTTTTTAATTAATTAGCAATATTAAAGGATACAAATCTCCAACTTCTTTTGCTCATTCAGAAGAAGCTCATTGCAAGCCTGGATTTCCTCCAGCATTAGCTGGAGCCAAACCCACCAGCTCCCCACCTTAGACCAGGTACAGGTTTTCATTCTCTACCTCATAACCTCTACTACTACCAGAAACACTGACTGCTTCACTCCCTGTGGGGGGCCACTTGAAGGAGGAACTTGGATCTGGTCTTCCTCTTTAGGCACAACAGACCTTCCATTATTGTTCACTTTCAGGTCAAGTTGTGCCCTTCAAAGTCCATGGAATATCTATGCAGAAATCCAGCTGCTATTTATTACCTAAGGGAAATAACAGAAGCCTCCTATTACATTCTTTAGAGTTTGGGTTCTCCAGTGTATAATAGGAAAAGAGAGCTAGGAAGCATGAGACATGGCCATGGGAAATTTCTTTGGTCAAATAATACACACACACACACACACACACACACACAATCCAAGAAGTGGGGAAGAACATACATTCAAACAGATCTAAAGACCAGTCTAGATTTATAAACATCATTGTTCCTTCCACAAATGCTCATGAGGTACCATAAAAAACAGTCTCCATCATTCTAGTAGCTCAAAGTGGCTTACATTGACCTTCAAGTCAACGAAGTGACAATCACCTGAGGTTGGGTTCCACCCACATCTTCCAGCTCCCATCTTCCTTTATGGGGTTATCTCTGGCTCCAACCTCCCAGTCTCAGAAACAATGCCCTAATCCCTGCCCTGGAACTGAGTTCATTGGGTAATGACAGTCTAGGAACTGACCCTAAGGAAATATATTAACAATAAAAATTTAATTTCTTCATAGTTTTCTTTTCACAATTTTGCTATTTTGATGTATTAAAATATGACATCCTGTTTTCATTTGCATTACTATGATGAACAGCAAATCTGAACATTTTAAATTAGCCATTTATATTTCTTTTATAAATTGCATTCCTTATAAATTAAGCACAATGCTTTGCTGTATTTATTGGAACTTCCTCTTTATATTTTGTTTCTAGTATGAATCATGTGAAATTATTCAAACTGCTATGCAAGTCTATCACTATTTGTAATTTTCCCATAGTGTTTTATGCTAAAAGTCCTTTTTTTGTGTGTAGTTCCCACAGATGATACATACTTATCACTTATTATAGATATACATGACTGAATTTTATACTTCTATAATTCATCTGTAACTTAAAGAATAGTATGAGGTATCTGATTTAAATTTTCCAACTGCCAGTTTTTTACACATCCATAGTTGTTGAATCAACAATCTATTTTCCTCCCTCTTTTGCTTCAACAATTTGACAAAAATTTGTTTTCTACTACCAACCAGGTTTGGTCCTAGGTATAGATTATATAAGTTTGAACAAGAAGGACATGAACATTAGTCTCATTGAACTGAAAGGCATTAATTAATAAATAATGATTATTGGCCAGATGCTAGGAGAACATAAGCAAGAGAAATCTAATTTGTTCCAGATTATCAGCAATGGCATTCTAGTGGTGGTAAGACTGGAATGCTTCTTTCCTATTATTACAAATTTATATACACCAATGTATAATTCAGAGATTTACTATCTTTTTGATGAATTTATCAATTCTTCCATCAAATCCACACTGATATCACTGATGTATATAGTTTAATAATATATAACATAGGATACAAGTTTCCCTCCCAGGAATCCTTTTCAAAGTATTTTGCTCCTACTCTTACTTGAAAAACTTAAATAACTTTTAAATCCTTTCATTAGGCTACAAAAGCAAATTTCACATTATTTAGATTAGGATGCTATTAAATGTATTCATTTATTTGAAGGAATTATTTAAGCTTTCAGTTTTCCTACCAGTGATGTCTATGTAAACTGTACTGGGCTATAGGATGCCCACATAGCTGGTAAACTATTTGTGGGGAGTATCTGTGGGGCTGTTTCTAGGAGAAATTATCATTTCAATCAGTAGACTGAGTAGACAACATGGTCTTCAGTATTGCAAGTGGGCATTATTGTATCTACTATCTGCTGAGGACTTGAATAGAACAGAAACTTGGAAAATGGGTGCATCTGCTTCCTTTTCAATCTGGCAGAGTTAGTCTTTTCATGCCCTAGGGCATCATCACTTCCAATGTTTTAAATTACATCTTGGGCCTACAGAGTTGGACTGTACTTATATCAACAGCTCCCCTGGTTCTCAGTCATTTAGATTTGGACTAAATTATAGCACCACATTTCCAGGTTCTCTTGTTTTCAGGGAGCAGACATTTCAACTTCTCAGCCACCATAATCACATTAACCAATTCCAGAGAAATAGTTAGATAGATGACAGATAATAGACAGGCAGACAGAGAGCTTCTCAATTAGGATTCTCTGAAGAATCCTAACTGAAACCCTACCCTGGTCCCATAGTTTTTTTCATTTACACTAATCTTTTTTCTTAATATCTCATGAAGTTTTATGGTTGCATCCATACACAATCATACGCTTCTTATAAAAAATTTTTTCTGTGTATTTTTGTTTGGGATTGCTATTCAAAACAAAGATTAAGCTGAAAGAGTCCTGAAGGATTCTGTAGAAGAACAGGAGGCCCTGGGCATTGGTTTTGAAATACTGACAGTGTTTGAACAAATGAAGGATGAAGGGATGGGAATTTCAGATATAAGCAGTATCAGAAGGATAAACAAAACCAAACAGGAAAAAAAATTATAGAATAGACCAAGAGTTATAAATCCATCAAGTTTTAGACTTGAAAGAGAATTGCTGGAACCTCTTATTTTGCAAGGGCGGATAGGATCAAAAGTGACTGGGCATGGTCATTCCACTCGCTAGTAACAGAGCCCAGAAAAAAACCCCTGAGTGTTCTGAATTTATGTTCTTTTCATTTTCCTCTTATTTCCCAGGCTTTACACTTCAAAATCCTGCTTCAGATAATGGTACCCATTTTCATTGACATAGAACCTCTACTTACATTTTTTACTCATCCTCCTGCCAGATTTCTGTACTGACGTACTTTAGATTTTAAAATCTCTCCAGTTTTCCACAAGGATCTGGCTTCTATTTTCATCTATAAATGAATGATTTCTATAAGATTTGCCATTCTGCCATGATCAACCAGTAAACAAGACAAAGAAGAGAGACTAGACAAGGCAGGACCTTAAGAGAAGGGGCACAAACGTGGTGATCCCTCCAAAATTGATAGAGGTCCCTTTGGGTATTTGGCTGAGGAATTATCTACTTACATGTGGGTTTAAACTCCATGAAGACAGGAGAAAGACACTGGAAAGAAGTAGACTGAACAATTCCCACAATGCACATGGATCTCAGAAGTATTTATATCCTTAAAGAGAATGAAAGACCGTGGCATACACAGAACACTGTGTCAAATTTTCAGAAGGATCATGTCTTAAATAATGAAAATCAAATTAGCCCTACAGTAAAAGATACTTTAAATCTACCACAATAAAGTAGATTCATAGTAAGTCTCAAAAGAATCAAAGAGATCTGCAACTTATGTGCATGAAAACAGTCTTCTACACTTAAGAAGAAATTAAACAAAATATAGCACAAAATAACAAACTCACAATGTCATAGAATCGATATTCATTATGCATGCATCAGCCAAGAGAAAAGATAATCAGTAGAAAAAGACCCAGAAGCAGAGTTGATAGAACTGGTAGGAAAGAGCCTTAAAGAGCTATTATAAGTAGTATAAATGTGTTCAACACATAGAGGAATATAGAAAAATTATAAATAAATGGGTATATTAATAATAATTAAACAGAATGTCTAGAGATAGAAAATACAACATTTGAAATGAAAAATTACCTAAACATAATTAGAGCAGATTAAACATTCAAGGGGAAATAGCAGTGAACACGACAAAACTACAATAGAAATGAACTGAAATGAAGCACAAGGATTACAAAAGACTGAAATAAAAATAAATGGAGCCTCAGTGATATGTGGGACAATATCAATAGAATTAATGCACGTGTAATTGGAGTCTCAGAAGAAAAAAAAAGCATTTAGAGAACTTACTTGAAGTGATAATGACTGAAACTTTGAAATTTGATGAAAATTATAAATCCACAAATGGAAGAGGCTCACAACAATAATCAGTACACTTTAAAAAAAAAGACTGGTAATAATAGACACCAAAGCACATTGTAAATTCCTGAATGCCAGTGGTTAAAAAAATATCTCAAAAGCAGCCAAAGAATAAACATAATTATATACAGAAGACCAAATATAATAGCTATGTGCCTTGCTCATGGGACAGACCTTTCTTTGCTGCACTTAGGCTGACTCAGCATTACCCAGCCTGCTGACACCTGCATTTCACATATCATCAGCCTATGAGGCATCACAGGTGAAAGCACTCCATGCACTTTAGTCTAGGTTGCATTTTTTTTCCACTATAATAATACGATGAGAGTCTCTACACATCCCAGTTACAACAACTTCTTTAAAAGAATTTGTTGACAAATGGAAGTTTTAATCCTCTATGGTTAAAAATAGATTATATTGATCCATGGGTTCTCAGGGACCATTTTTAAAATATATATTCCCTTGGAATAGTATTCACTCATGCCCTCTTGGAGTTGATGAGACTCTGTTGGTAGTGAAGAGAAATCACTGAGAAGTTTTTAAGTATTGAAATATTACTAGATTGCTCAAACTTTGGTGTACATTGGAAGAGCAAAATAGAAGCAAGCAGAGAAATAGAAAGACCTGGCCCCATTCTCTGTAATAAATAAACATATTTCTTTGCCTCAGAACGTTTACAAAGCCAGCATTTCCTTAGAAGACATATTCACTGCCTCCTGTGCCTCTTGTTGTGCTACTGAATCCTCCAAGTACATGTCCAGTCCATATTTCTAACTACCTGACTCCAAGGGGTTCTTTTCTCCCAAATTCACCTTTCCATTGAACAATATCATCATCAATCCAGATGCTAAAATCATAAAGCACAGTGTCAAATTGTGTCACCTTCTTTTCCCTCATCTCTCAAATCTGCCATCTAAGTATCTCCTAATCTCTCCTCTTCTCCACACTGCTACTTCCTAGTTAGTCTCCCAGCTCCGACCCTGATTCTTCCAGGCTAGTTTTCACACTTTAGCAAGATGATGCATTTTTTTTTTCCTGCTCCATATGATCATCTCACTTTTGAAAAAATTCTGTACCCTTTTCATAATTAAAATAATAACTTTAATCTTTTCTGGCTTTAATTTTTTTTTTTAATTTTAGTTGAAATTTATAAGACTCACTGGGAAAAACAGTTCAAGCCCCGAAATTCATGCCATTTCCACCTGCTTGATGCTCAATGGCAATCACTCTTCTCCCTCTAGCTATTTAGGTATTTTTTTAAATACTGGTATCAATGCCATTTCTTTGTTTTGTTTTTTTTATATTTAAATATTATCCATTGAGTTTCTGTTGTAGAAAATAAATATTTAGCTATAATTTCAGTCTCCCAACCTGCATAGGCATATACATACATAGGAACTTGACCTCCCTCATCTTCTGAAACAATTATTTCAAACTCTGGGATTGAAGTTATAGCTAGGTTGATATGAATAGGACCATGGAGATATTCACAGTGAGACATGCAGTATACCACAAGTAAATTTCTTTCGTGTAACTTACCATTTCCTTGACTTAATAATTACTTCATTTTTAATTGCTTTAGTAGGCTAGAAAATGGCCCTCCAAAATATCTAGGTTCTAATCTCTGGAAACTGTTAACGGAACCCCTTATAGCAAAAGAGATTTTGCAGAACTAATAGTTTAACTATTATGCCCCATCATCTTCTATAGATTGAAAACTTAGGACTTACTGTGTTAAGGATGTTAAAATGAGAAGTATCTTAGTCCATTCCTGCTGCTGTAACAAAATATTTTAGATATAACTTATAAATAGAAAAAAAATGTATTGCTCACAGTTAAAGTAACAGACAAGTTCAACATCAAGGTGCCAGCAGATTCAATTCTGGAGAACACTCAAAATCTACTCCCAGGATGGTGCCTTAAATGCTGCTTCCTCCAGAGGAGACAAATGCTGTGTCTTCACAAGGTGGAAAGGAAAGGAAAGGGTAGCTAATTTCCTTGAACCCTTTTATAAGATCACAAATCCCAGGCCATGAGGGTTCTTCTCATCAGCTCCTAAATCCTACCTGTTAATACCATTAGACTGGTGATTAAGTTTCAATATATAAATTTGGGGAGGTGCCACATTCAAAGCACAGCAGGGAAGTTGTTCCACATTATCTAGTGGGCTTCATAGGCAATCATAAGTATCCTTTTAAGAGGGAGATTCTTTTATAGAAAAGAAATTCAATGTGACCTCTATTGGAGAAATTTGAAGATGGAGAGGGAGGGAGGATCCTTGAGCCCAAAACTCAAGGAATGTAATTCTACATGCTAGAAAAGGCAAGGAAATTGATTTTCCTCTAAACCTCTGGAGGGAACATGGCCCTGCCAAAACTTTTGTTTGGATTCAGTAAAACTGATTTCAGACTTCTGGCTTCCCGACATGTAAGAAAATAAATTTATGTTGTTTTAAGTGATCAAATTGTGATAATTTGTCACAGGATCCATAGGAAACTAATACAATTTCTAAATGTGCTAAATTCTTGTTCCTAATTTATTTCCAAACTCTCCACCAGCAGTGTAACTCTAATCTCAAGTCATCCGAATCCATCAGCTTTGCTATGGAGATGATTTTCTTAGAGGCTTTCTCCCCTAGCAAGCCTTCCCTCAACCTGCTCAGTCCAGAACTACTTTTCAGGTCTGCTGCAGAGCTGGTAACCTAAGGAGGCCCTCCTTCGTGATCCAAGGGGATCTGTTATCTCCTTCCTGTCTTAGATATTCTGCCTTCTATATCACATTTCTTTCCCTCTTACCCTGGGTTATTCCCTCTTTATTCCCCTCATTCTCTGGGATTAAAAAAAAAATGCACAGAAAGTAAATTTTCTGACATTTGTCCAAAATGCTATATTCAAACCTCACACTCAATTTTTATTCTGTGTGAGAATAGAATTATAGGTCAGATTCTAGAATTTAAAGAAAGTCTTCCTTTGGCTTGTAGCTTTCGGTTTTGCTGTTGAGAAGTTGAAAGCCATTCTCACTCCTGATCTTATGTATACAGCCTCTCTGCCCCCTAAAGGTGATTCGGGATCCCTCTCTTTGTCCACAGTGTTCTGAAATTTCACATCAACATGCTTTGTAATAGGTTTTGTTTGATCCATTGTATTGGGCACTAGGGGGGGCTTTTCAATATGGAAACTTTATGTATGCACTGCAGTTCTAGGAAATTTTTTTCACATTTTTTATTGGAACATTATAGTTGTACATATTGATGGGATTTGTTGTTACACATTCATCCATGCACACAATATAACAACATAAATTGGCCAATATCACTCCCCAGCATTTCCCCCCTCCCTCCCAACCTCTCACCCCTTGGTCCTTTTCCTCTACTGATATCCCTTTGATTTTTAAAGGACCCACCCCTACCTTTGTTTTCTTTTTTTTCCTCTCTAGCTTCCACACGAGAGGAGAAACATGACCCTTTATGTTCTGAGTTTGACTTATTTCACTTAACATGATGGTCTCTAGTTCCATTCATGTTCTTGAAAATGCCTTTTTCTTTATGGCTGAATAAAACTCCATTGTGTATATTTACCACATTTTCTTTATCCATTTATCTATTGTTGGACACCTAGGCTGGTGTTCCATAGTTTGGTTATTATGAATTGTTCTGCTATAAACATGGGTATCACTATAGTAAAATGACTTTCATTCTTCAGAGTAAATGCCAAGAAGTGGTATGGATGGGTCATATGGTGGCCCCATACCTAGTCTTTTGAGGAGCCTCCATATTGATTTCCATAGCAGTTATACTAATTTACAGTTATACCAAGAGTGTAAAAGTGCTCCTTTTTCGCCACATCCTCTCCATCATTTATTATTATTTGTATTCTTAATGACTGGATTTCTGACTAGTGTGAGATGAAATCTCAGTGTAGTTTTGATTTTGCACTTCCCTAATTGCTAATGATGTTGAACATATTTTCATGTATTTGTTGGCCATTTGTATTCCTTCTTTAGTGACACATCTGTTTAGTTCATTTTCCCATTTATTAACCAGGTTATTTGATTTTTTGGTGTAAAGGTTTATGAGCTTTTTATATATTCTAGACATTAATCCTCTGTCAGAAGACTAGATAGCAAAGATTTTCTCCCTTTCTGTGAGTTGTCACGTCACATTCTTATTTGTTTCCTTTGCTGGGCAGAAATTTTCTTGAATTACTTCTTTGATAATTTCCTTCAATTTTCTGTGTCCTAAATCTCATATTTTTAAAATTTGCACCTTCAAGCCTAGTTTTTTCTCTCATTTCTTTTTCTACCCACCCCTCCTACTACTACTTTCTGAATGGAACTCTGGAATATTTTCTTGCTTTATCTTCCAAATGGTGCACTGAGTTGTTTAGATCTTTTATATTAGTTTTCATTTCAAATAGCTCTTTTTGATAATCTCAGTGTGCCTTCCTCTTGTAGGTGTGTCTACTCTGTTTTACAGGTGAATTGTTATCTTTTATTTTCCTCTAAGAATATACTTTAAAAAAAAGCATTCTTATTTCCTATATTTTCTCTTTCTCCTTAAGTTTTGGGCTATGTTTATTCTTGTTTCTGTTTGACTTGAACTCTGTCTTTTGTGTTAAAGGTTCTTCTCTAGTTTATTGGTGGATGATCGGTTATTCATTTTTAAAGAGGCACTAAAATCCTAACGGGACATTTGTCTACAGGTATAGGGTTTAATCACCTTCTAGGCGTTGCCATAGTGTAATACAACAGAAATGTAGCTGTTTCCTTGTAAATCCCTAAATATGATTGTTTGTAGTTCTTTTCACTTGTACAGATATTTTCCAGAAAGAACTGTGTGAATTTTCTGCAAAGCAGTTGGGGTATGGGAGGTGAGTGCAAACCCAGCTGTGAAAATTTTATAAGGCAAGTAAAAGGGATTGAGGGTATCAATTATCAACCTCACTGCTGAGAACACCAACTTTCATTTAATCTCCTCCTTTTCACTGAAGGCCCAAATTCTCTTGTGTCTATGTTCCTAAAAAAAGTCCTACTGGACTAACCTATTCTTCTGTAGAAGTATTCTAATGATGTTTCTTAAAAGATCTATCATGACTTTCTTTTGTTTAGTATTTGAGAATGGCTCTTGTTTTCTACTTAGGTAAATTCAATTTACTAAATTTAATCTCCTGATCTGGATTTCAGTCATTCTCCCACTATCATATCTCAACACACTTTCTTCTCCCCATTTTACCACTGCCATGTTCTTGAACTTCACTGTTAGCTCCAAGCCCATGGGGCTTTTTGCAGTTGCCTGCCTGGGCCTTGCTCACCCAAACCCCCAGACCTTCTTGAATGCTGCATTCTCTGCCAATGGCCAATATTTTCACTTACCTTTTACATGAAAAATTCCCACCTATCCATTAGATATCAGCCTCTATGTCAATTCCCATGAGTAATTTTCCTTGAATTAGATAAACTAAGTTTGCTATAGTTTGTTCTCCAGAATTTGTGTGTTACAAACAGTCATATTAATGGTATTTGAATATGGGATTTTGCGGGGCAAGTGATTAGGTCATGAATGTCCTCACAAGTGGATTAATCCATTCGTAGAAGTGGCTTGTTTTCAAAATGAAAGTTCTGATTTCTGAACAGGAGAAACTCCAAACTAGAATAATAACGCGGGTTATAATTAAACTAACTTCCTGATCTCAATTGTGCTTCATTATACTTGAAATGGCATATTCTAGACTAATATTTTAATGAGGAAAACATCTGATCCATTTTTATATTCATACAGATACTGAATTTCTCTCTGCTTGTTCTGCCTCCCCATGGATGCTCTATATCATCTTAGAACTCAGTAGCACATTCACCACAAGAAGGCCCCTTGACCCTGGACTTCCAAGCCTCTAGAACTATGAGCTGAATAAATATCTATTCTTTGTAAATTATCCAGGCTGTGATGTTCAGTTATACAACAGAGTTTGGACTAAGGCATCACATTATATTTCCTCTAGCATACTGTTCTTTTATCTTTGTAGACTTTACCATACTGTATTATCACTGCATACATATTTGATCTTCTACCAAAGCAAAAGTTCTCTGAGTGTAGGCACTTTATCTGTTACAATATTATTTTCCTCAGCACTATTCACAGTACCTGGTCAGAGAAATGTTCCAATACCTAAGATTTAGATTAAGTAATTAAGGAAGAGAAGGATATAGGGTAGGTGGGAGGACTGAAAAGAACAGGGTAAAGGATAATGGGGGCCCAGTTCTTCCACATTCCCAAGTCTTTACTTGGTATAAAGATAAATCCAAAAATAAGATTTGTATGATTACTTTTCCCTTCCATGTTAAACTAATGTATCTCTAAAAATATTGAGCTGATGTGAGGTATAATGATGTGGATGGCCATAATTCTTTCATTCCAAGAAGCTGGACATTAACTCTGCCTCAGAAATGTACCAGTGGACATCAGAAAGAACAGGCAAGAGAATATGTTAGAACAGTTCAGATCCACTCCCCCTATTTGGAGTGTGGGGGGCATGGTTTACTGACAATGGGTGAGTAGCATTAAAACATAAAAGATTCTATCTCAGTTTATTTTGTGCTGATGTAACAGAATCCCTGAGACCGAGTAATTTGTGAAAAACAGAGATTTCTTTCTTATAGTTCTGGAGGGTGGGAAGTCCAAGGTCAAGGGACTGGCATCTAGTGAGGAAAGTCTTACCCTGTTAACCCATGTAGAAGGTGGGAGGCAGGCAGAAGGGCAAAAGAGAGCAAGAGAAGGAAAAACTTACTTTTAAAAAAACCCCACTCTCACAATAATAAACCCACTCCTGTGAGTTTTTGAGCTTTCCTGTGAAACCTTTGGACCTTTATCCAAGGTCAGAGCCCTCATGACCTAGAGGCCCCACCTCAACTCTGTTGCACTGGAGATTGCACTTCCATCAAATGAACTTTGGGAAACACATTCAAACCACAGCAATGATATATAATTGGGTCTTGTGATGCCCAGTTGGGAGAATAGACAGAGAAGGAATTTCCTGTATTGTTCTTAAATTCAGATTTGAGCATTCCTGTTTAAACCTCTGGACAACAGCCATGGAGAGTACAAACGACACCTTCACCTTCCCTGTTAACTGCACTCAGTTCTGCTGACTCACTCCTTCTGCGCCTGCCACCTCTTCCTCTCTGACTTCTCTTCATCATTCCCTGCCCCAAAGGCTCTTTCACCAGCTCATTTCCCCCTAATCACCATTGAAATGTACCCTGTCCCACCAATCATATGTAGTAGCCCCTGGGCAGGTGACACCATTACGTCCCAGATGAAATTTCCAGCTTTATTAGATGGTAGCAGAGCCTTTTCAGAAAAGAGACTGGTACCCTGAGTCTGGCCCTGTTTGCATACAAGAAACTGTACCAAGAAGAGCTCAGCAGCAAACCAGATGACCTAATAAGGACTTTTTCATCTGTTGTATCTGATTATAGACATGTTATTCTATTCCCTTTTCAGAATAGATTTGTTACTTTCTAAAGATAAAAAAACTCATTTAGCCATTTATGAGGCCAGAAGTATGGAATTTAGAGGAGTTCAGGTTTAATGACACACTTGACATACCACGTTCAGAGTCTCCATAGAAACAAACTTACACACAATGTCTGAACATGAAGCATTAACAACTAACAGGCATAGGAAGAAAAACCCCTATATGGACACTCACAGTGCAGTTCTGAAATGCCTACATGTTCTGAGAGTCTGGTAAGAACTCCACCTTTGGATCATAGTTTTCACCCCAGTAGGCCAAAGAATTTGCAAATGTTATCCCAAAAGAAAATTTCTCATGTCATTTTGAAATGCTAGCGTTTATATTCAAGTGCCTTACCCAGTTATGTTCAAAGCAAAGACAGAGTTGGAAAGTGGGAGTGGAGGAAGTAATCATACATGTGGCAGTCTCATGGAAGTAGGATACTGTCACCCAAGTTTCACCTCGTCACTTCTCTGTGCTGCTTTGACTTGAAGTCTGTTTCCTCTTACTCAACTTCAGAAATCCCATTGCTCTATTATTTCTAATAAGCTTATCTTTACATTAGAGTTCTTCAGTCTTGCTGTTTGCCAGTTATGCAGAAAAGAGAACATAGCAGGATATCCTTAGAGAGGTATTCTTGTAAGGTTGGTCTGGAGCTGGCACCCAGGAACTTGGATATCAGGATTGTTCTTACAAACCTAACTGGACAGTGGCTCATAATACCTAAACTGTTTGTAGAAATAATATGGTTTCTGCTGAATATCTGCTTTCCTTCTGGAAGTCTAGAAGCTTGGTATGTACTTGGCAAAAGGTGCCTATATAATGAGCTCCTACTAAAACCCCTGGGCACTGAGTCTGTAATGAGGTTCCCTGATTGGCAACATTTGACATTTGTTTTCACCACTCAATGCTGGGAGAATTAGCGGGCCCTGTGTGACTCCACTGCAAAAGAATATGGAAACTTGCACTGGTTTCCTCTGGACTTACACATCATTTCTCTGTGCTCATTTTGCTTTTGATTCTTTTGTTGTAATAAATCTCAGCCATGAGTGCAACTATATGAGTAATCCTGGTAAATCACTGAACCATGGGTGGTTTGGGGGACCCCTGACACAGGACTGTAGTAATAATTTTTTTTAATTACAAGCTACTACTACATTATTTTTAACATTTGCCATCATTCCTTATTTAAGTTTGTATAATGTTTTTTTTCTAATCAGGATGCTCATTCCTCTTGGTTGCTCTCACAAGACACACACTGTGATATTCGTTATATTTTGGTCTAGATGTCGTGTTTTACTTTTTCCTGCCCAGTTTATTTTCAGAAATTATTTGTACAACCAGGAGCTGAATGTTTAACAGGCACAACTTTACTCACCAGTTCTCTGGCAGTACTTCAAATTCATTGCAAGTTATCACTTCTTTTCTGGAATAGTCTATTCTTCTGCATGCATAGATTTTGGGGGGAAAATTATTCTTTTTTTTTGGTTTTAACATAGAATGAGCCATGTTCTATTTGAGCCTTGTTTGTCATTGCTTATGTCTGGGTTTTCATGGACCCCAATCATTCCAAAGGCACAAGATGCTTTGAAAAGATGATGCTTTACTTCTTTGCAAGGAAACTTCCAAGGCAAAAGTATCTACTGGTTGTACCAATCTTATTTAATTAATTTATTTTTAAGGGGAGAAAAAGATAATGAATCCACAAATTCCACGTCAAAACTGTCCCCGTCAGATATAAAACCCAAATTAGACTTTAGGAAATGTGATCATAAGACCTGTGATCTACTCCACTGGCTTGGACTAAGCCTTTGTTAACACAGAGCATGATGTATCACACACCAGCCGTGGCTTTCTCTGAAAGCCTATGAAATCATAGCAGTAAGGCATGTGGGAATCATGCAAAAGGAGAAAAGAAAGAACCAAGAACCTGTTAGATACAAGAAGTCCATCCATCCTTTCAAATCTGGCCAGTTAAGCTTAGAGATAGACCTGAACAGGAAAGAGAGGAAATCCCACAGAAAATGAGAGTCAAGCTTGAACTTCAAACCCTCCTGCCTGAAGTCCTGAAAACTTAGGTCAACTGCCTTTTGGCACAATGAGACTTCTATACTTTAGATCTGGAAGGTCACCCAAAAGTCCATGTGTAGGACTTAGTTTCCAGAGTAATGCTAATGGAAGGTAGTAGAGACTTAAGGAAGTAAGGGCCATGTGGGGAGTCATTAGAACCACCCTCTAAAAGGGGGTTGTTGGACCCTAGTCCCATTTCTCTATTTTTTTTTCTTTTGCTCTCCTGGCTCATGAGGTGAGGTATTTTAGTCCACCACACACTCCTTGCCATGAGGAGCCACCTAATCATAGACCCAAAGCAATGCAGCCAAATGATTATGGACTGAATCCTCTAAATCTGTGAGCCAAAATAAATCTCTTTTTTCCTTTTAAAAATTAATTACTGGGGCTGGGGTTGTGGCTCAGAGGTAGAGCACTTGCCTAGCATGCGTGAGGCACTGGGTTTGATCCTTAGATCCATACAAATATAAAATGTCCACCTATAACTAAAAAATAAATACTAAAAAAATTAATTGTTTCAGGTGTCTCATCATAATGACAGGAAACTAATACATATCCTGTATCTCCAAGAGTCTCTTCTGCAAAACACACATGACTGTTATCCATCCTCTGGTCACTGATTTTAACTCTGAACTCAACTGCTTACTATATGATATTGACCAAGTTAATTACATATATTTGCCTTGGGTTTCCCATCTATAAAATACAGATAATAATATCTATTGCATGGTGTTGCTCTTAGGAATAAATAAGTTCATAAGGATTCAAACTTAAATAACTGCCTGTCACCTAGCACAGTACTCTATTATCATTTATTATTAGAACCACTTGAGGTCACAACTTTCTCTTCATAAGAAAAAAAAAATCCTTGTTTCTAAAGTTGGCAAAGTCCTATACAAGCCAGTCTCTCTACTTCTCATCATTAAAAGAAAACATATTTGACCTTGAACCATAAAGAACTGAAAAGCAGGAACCAATCCAAGTTAAAGCAAAATGCAGGAATGAACCAGATCCATGACATGAATCATTCATTTATTGAAAATTTAAGATGGCAGCATTTAAAAAGATTTTACGTGACTCCTAAAAGTTCAAAATTCTCTGTAATTTTTTTTTCCCCCTGTGCTCCAGGACTAGTCAAGCATGAAGTTTCCTGGAAGCTTCTTAGTTTTCTTTTGCCCACACCATCCCACCTCAGTGCCTGGGAGTAAGTTAGCATCCAGCCACCATGGTGAGATCCAATACAATAATGCAGCCAGTGGAAAAGTTAAGAACCCATCAAGTCCTGAAGATATTTTCTTGTGTTTCAGCATCTATTCGGTAACATTTTGTTATCGAGTGTTATGGGAACCCAAACAATGATCTAAGCCATGTGCCAAATGCAGTTCAAGTTCCTAAGATGTTATAAGTAATAGTAAATGCATTTACTAAGTTTTTTAAAGTTTTTTATTCTATATAATGTGAAAAAATATTTTCACGATCATTAGATTAGTCAGAGTTTATTTAAGTGCATATTTGTGCACAGTGTACTGTTTAAGCTAGAAGAATTATTGTAGACTCAGAACATAAATCTCTGAAACTAAACATAGCAGATAATATGGATTTTCCTTTTTAGACTGGCAAAAGGCCTGCACTTTCTCTGGTTTTATTTTTCTTCTTCTCCTTCTTTCTTAAAGAAAACCTTCCTTGGTTTTGCTTCAAACTATTATACTTGGTTGTTGACATAGTGTCAACTTGAGTTTGAACTTCATTACTTAGATTGGAATATCCAGAAATCATTTGCAGAGAATTATAATACATGAAAATTAAAACATTCCAGTGATCCTTTGAAAATCTCCTCCAAAGGAACTTTTAATTATATTTTTAGTAGACATATTGAAGGGGAGTGTCTCTAACATGCTTTTGGTCATCTCTTTATTTGCATTAATATAAGCAGAAATTTCCTATTCCCTAGAATAATAAACAACAACAACAACAAAAACTTCAGGGGTCCAGAGATCTAACAGTCAGATATATCACTGCCATGCTGGGTACTTTTATGTTGGGGGCATATGGTTTTGACAAAAAAAAATAGTATAATATATGTTATTCTATGTTACAGATGTTGGGGAACAAACCTAAAGCTATAATACACACCATGAAGGAGTCGGTACATCCTTTGAGGTATTTATAGTCAAGTAAGAAATACAGTATGCAGCTTGTGTGTGTGTAGACACATATATACAAATATACTAGAAAGTTTTACAGATTACAACTTGAGAGTGTGAATTAGATTAATGGAGACAGGTAGTTAATGTCTGTGCAAGAAGGAAAGGATCAGAGAAAAGGAAAGTAAAGTAACATTTATTATGCAGTGCAGTAACTGTGATTTCACATGGCTCATCTCATTTATTTCACCTATCGACTCTGCATAGTCAGTATTATTTTTGATATGAGTAGAAAGAGATCTGAACCAAGGTCAGTATATTCCCAAACACCAGCTTTTGTGCACTATGATACATTAACTCACCATGCCTCACATTATTAATTTGCTTCCATTTAAATATTTTCCTCTGTATTTTGAAGATTTTCTAGTATGTGTGTGCATGCACACGTGACATGTATTGTATACTATATTTCCTACTCTACTGTGTAACATGCCAAAGGCAAGGGTAGTCTCACTCATCATAGTATCTCTTATAGCTTCAAAGGAGGCAATCTCTTGATGACACAAAATAAAATTGTAATCAAAAAGTTGTAATTGATTTATATTCACAATAAAGTGATTGCAACTGACTACTACATTTCACTAAATAATTAACAAAAACTATGGAAATCCTCTATTAAACAAAATCTTATGCATAACTCCATACATGAAATTAATAAAGATGGCATCTCTCTGGGGGAAGCAGAATTGCCTCCACCTTGGCCCTGCCTGACTACTCAACAATCCATGATCCACTGCCTGCAGACCCTCTCGACTTCACAACACAGTTTAAGAAACAAATAGGTAAAAATACTTGAGCTTAAAACTTAACTTCCCAGAGCAATCAACACCCCATTTTTTGGCCTCAAATGGAGAGTTTGTAAGAATGATGATGATGATGATGATGATAACAACAACAACAAAATATGACTAGGTTCCAATTTCTTATTCAATTGCTTAATAAATACAAGGCACAGTCGGGATTCTATGCCCCAGAGTTGTTCCCAAGGCAATTCCCTAAGCATTTGGATATCAGGGGAAATTCAGTATCTGTATGAATATAAAAATGGATCAGATGTTTTCCTCATTAAAATATTAGTCTAGAATATGCCATTTCAAGTATAATGGAGCACAGTTGAGATCAGGAAGTTAGTTTAATTATAACCCACATTATTATTCTAGTTTGGAGTTTTTCCTGTTCAGAAATCAGAACAGAAAAAAAAAAAAACAATAGGGAAACAGGTTGCTATAGTTTGGATTTAAAATGTCCCTCAAGGACCCATGTGGTAAATACTGGTCACCAGGGTGGTGGTATTGGGAGGTTATGGATCCTTTAAGAGGTGGGACTAGTGGGAGGTCTTCTGATCACTGGGTGTGTAACCCTTAAAGGGCAAAGGTGCTTACCTGTCCCTTTCTCTTTCTCCCTTTCATTTTCTGGCCCTAAGATGAACTGCTTTACTCTGCCATGTGCTTACTGCCATAATGTCCTGCCTCACCACAGCCCCAAAACAAAAGGGCCAACTGACCATGGACTAAAACCTTCAAAAATGTGAGCCAAAGTATTAACTTTTCTCTTTACAAAATGATTCGACTCCGGTATTTTCCACAGTGATAGAAAGCTGGCTAACATACAGGAGGAATCAAGGAGAGTTAGTGTACCACCACCAGGTAGTTTAAAAGTAGAGCAGATTGCTCCCATTCTAAGAAATGTTCAAAGAACCGAGCTTCAGAGAAATACATGATAAATAGGGGCCTCCTTTGGTCCATGTCTCTTTTCGTTTGGGGTAATATGCAACAGTTTACCCACTGAAGATTTACCGTAAGTAAAGACAATTAGTATCCTGGCCCCCAAATAATTAGCATGTATTTTCTCATAGTAGATTTCACAACCCTATCCTTTAGATTCAAATAATTCATCTTGAGCTCAAATACTGAGGTTTCTACATAAAAGAGAATGTTAATGAACCAAAAGAGTAAAAACCCAATTTCAAAAAAAATAGTCTAAAGATGATTATGAACACACAGATGAGTCAACCAAAAAATGCTAACAAATGATCTCAAAATCATTAATAATCAGAAAAATAAAATTAAAACAAAATTATATCACTTTCAGTCAAATAGAATGCAATAATTTTCAAAATTTAGGCAGGTTTTATAGTAGGACATCAGAAAGAATTAAATTACATTCACTTGAGATGAGGAAGGATAGAGCAGGTTTTTGAGAAAAATCTAGATTTCTGGTGTTGGCACATTGACTTTGAAGTTCTATTAGATATTCAAGTGGAAAAGTCAAGAAGGTATAACCTTAGTTATACAAGACTGGAGCTTGAGTGACAATTTAGGCAGGAGACATAATTTAACTATTGTCAATGCATAGATGGCATCTAAATCTATGAACCCGGCTTAGATTATCAATGGAATAAGTATGGATATAAAAGAAAAAAACATCAAGACTGAGCCATGGAGTTCTTCAACAATAATATTAGAAATAAAAAGAGAGCCCAGCAAAAGAGAAGGAAGATTCAGGGAACAAAGGATAGATCAGAAAAATAGGGTCTCTTGAAACAAGAAGGGGTGACTGACCATGTCAAATACCACTGATGTCCATGGAATAGAAAGATAAGACTTGCTCCTTGAAAACAGGTTGATGTAAAAAAAAATTTTTTAAGTGCAAAGGAAAGGTACTAGAGAATGAGAGTGATCAAATTATGTGTATGTACAAAGATGGCATAATGAATCCATTATGTATAATTATAATGTACCAATAAAAAAGGATTTTAAACACTCAGTGGAAGAGAATTAGGAGGCTAAGGCATAGGGGCATTATTATCTTTTGCATTTTATTTCTATTGTATGTTCACAGATAAGTAGAAATTTTATGAATCAAAAGTTAAGCAACAGATTAAGTATGTCTGAGGAAGAGTTAGTAAACCATTGGATACATTTAAAAATCATTACATTGCAACATAGAAATACAGGAAATTAAGAAGAGGGATAAGAATAAACCTAACCAAGTAGGTAAAATACCTCTTCAATAAAAATCATAAAACACTGAAGGAAGAAGGAAGAAATTAAAGAAGACACTACAAGATGAAAAGACCTCCCATGTTCAGGAATGAGAGAATTAGTATTGTTAAAATGGCCATATTACTGAAAGTGATCCACAGATTCAATGCAATTCTCATCAAAATACCAATATCATTCTTCACAGAACTAGAAAATACAATCATAAAATTTACACAGAACCACAACATACTCCAAATAACCAAAACAATTCTGAGAAAAAAAAGCAATACTAGAACTATCACAGTACCTGATTGGAAATATACCACAGAGCCATAGCAACAAAAACAACACAGTATTGGCATATCAGACACATAATCAAAAGAAGAAAATAGAGGACCCAAAATAAACTGAAGCAGCAACAGCCATCTGATTCTAGATAAACATGCTCAAAACATATGCTGGAGAAAAAACATTCTTTTCAATAAATGGTGCTAGAAAAAAATGGGTATTTACATGTAGAAGAATGACATGAGGTCTTTCTCTCCCATCCTGTATAAAAAAAATCAGTTCAAAGTGGATCAAAGACCTGAAATTCTGAAACCGTTAGAGGAAAACACTTCAAGATATTGGCACAGGCCACAATTTCCTGAATAGAACACCTCAGAAAATAAAAGCTAAAATTGATAAATGGTATTACACCAAATTAAAAAGTCTCTGCACAGCCAAGGAAACTATCAACAGACACAACCTACTGAATGGGAGAAAATCTTTTCCAGCTATTCAACTAATATACGATTAATATCCAGCATATGTAAATAACTCAAAAACTTAACATCAAAACAAGTAATATAATAAAAAATAATAATATGAACAGATACTTCTCAAAAGAAGGGCAAATAGCCAATAAATATGAGAAAAATGTTCCACCTCTTTAGGAATCAGGAAAATGCAAGACAAAAATATCTTGAGATTCCCATCTCACCATAGTCAGAATGACTACTGTCAAAAACTTAAAAATATGAACAAACAAATAAAAATATTGATGAGGATGTGGGGGAAATGAGCCCTTATATACTTTTGATGGGAATGTAAATCAGTATAGCCACAATGGAAAACAGTTTGGAGGTTCCTAAAATAAAAACCCAAAATAGAACTATTGCATATGATCTATCTATACCATCCCTGAGTGTATATCTGAAGGAAATGAGGTCAGCATACAAAAAAAGATACCTATATACCTATCTTTATTGTGGCACTATTCATTATAGCCAGGTTATGGAATCAGTCTAGGTTTCCATCCACAGGTGAATAAATAAGAAAAATATGGTATTTTATATATATATATATATATATATATATATATATATATATATATACACATATATATATATATATACACACACACATATATATACATACATACATATATGTATACATACACACACATACACACACACACAATGGAATACTATTCAACCATAAGGAAGAATAAAATCATGTCAATTGCAGGAAAATATATAAAACTAGAGGCTATTAGGTTAAATGAAATAAGACAGACATATCAAAAAAATTACATGATTTCTCTGATATGTGGATACTAAGAAAATAATAATAATAATAATAATAATAATAATAATAATGCCTGAAAGTAGAAGACGAATTATTAGGGAAAGAGAATGGGACCAGGTAAAGGGGGCATAAGAGAATATAAGGGAGTTAGATACGATTAAAACATGATCTATGCATGTTTGGAGATGGCAATGTGAAGCCCATTAAATTGAACAATTTATATGAGTTAACAAAATTAGAGAAAGAGTGATGTTAAGAGATATGGGCACTGAATGAAAAAGTATGTTATGTATCTCCTGCAAAATACAGAACAAAAACAATGAGAGGCAATCCTTTAAAATAGCACACATTTTTATCTATTTAGCCAATAGATAATATGAATCTATAGATATTAAAATCCCAAGATATTTCAAGGCAGGAAAAATAAAAACAAATCCACCCTAAATATATTGTGATAAAGTCTATAAACAACTAAAGCAAGGAAAAGATTTTTCAACCTCTAGAGAGGATGGATCACCTGCACAGCAGAACCTAGAATGCAGAATAAAATATTCAAGGTATTGAGATAAAATAATTCCCAGTATAAAATTTTTAACCAGCAACATCATGCTTATGAACAAAAATGAAATGGAGTCATTTACAAATAAACAAAAACTGAGAATACACCACCCAAAATCTTTTACTCTTCTATAAATAATAATGAATTACTTCTGGTAGAGGAGAATGTTCCCAGAAATATAATAAATATAAGAAAAAGAGATCAAAGAAGAAATGCAAATGAGGTTCTGAAGTTTTTGGCCTAGTTGTAAGGTCACCATATTCATCTCCAGACATATTATCCTTGGTTTAAATTCAGAGAATAAAGCAGGCTCTTATCCTTGGCCATAAGTGATTTTGCAGTTATTGATAGTTCAGCTCCCCAGTGTCAGGGGCCAAATAGGTTGGCATATTTAAGTATGCCAACCTAATAAAATATTAGTTGACCAAGCCCACCCTGAACAAGCTCTTATTAGGCCACCCCGGACCTTTCCTGCTACTACGTTTTTGCTTTCTTTCTATTAGTTTAGCTCTCTTTACTTTTTATGTTTTGATCTGGCTCAAAATAGTATATTTTTCCACCCAGCAAGTGACATTTCCCTATTCTCTGCACCAATCCAGGACTTTATTGTGGCAACTGAAGCTGGAATTTAATCCTGGATAAACTAAGTCTTCTTTCTTTAAAAGCAATATGTTTAGAAGATTTTTTTCTGTTGAATTTCTTAGCTATGGATGTCTTTGCTACTTGGTACCATGCCAAAAGAAGAAAGAAAAGAAGGAAGAAAACAAAATTCTTTTTTCCTCTCTTTGTTCAACAACTCCCAAAGTAAATCCTCTATCCTTGGAAAAATCTAATTTTTCAGTTCAAATTCCAGATTGAGCCTAAGGTATAATATTTTATTTTTTTACTAGGTCTTTGTTTGTTTGTTTGTTTAATTGGTTTGATGTTAGGAAAGAGATGCTATAGTCCCACTTAAAGCCATTAACTTTATACTGGGAAAAAATACAGTTTTACATGGGAAGAAAAAATTCTGTACGATGAATAGATAAAGCAATGTTTTAGAAATACCTGAAAAGGCAATTGAGCACGCACTGAAAAGTAGATCTATGGGCATCTCTCAGAGTGCACAATAAAGAGGTAAACAAGTGAAAAATGAGAGGTGAATGCACATAGTGGATAGAATAGAAAGACTGAGTACACTCTCCAGAAAAGTACATAGACTGCGGACAATAACTGAGATTGAGGAAGAACAAGAAGCTATCATTGAAGGAGCAACAGCAATGCTGAGCTGGCCTCTGCATACTGCCTTCTGGTATTTGTGACACAATAAGCTGACTATTGATTTTCCTATTTATCTTCCTATTTGGATTTGGGCCAGTTCAAACCAAGAATCTATCATAGTCATTGCCATAGTTGAAATCTTGATTGTCCTTCAAAGGCCCATGTGGTAAAGCTATTGTGAAGGGGTGAAACATTTAAGAGGTGAGCCTTAGTGGGAAATCTTCAGGTCACTGAGGACGTGCCCTCAACAGGAATTGTGGGACCCTGGTCTATTCCTCTGTTTTCACTTCCTGGCCATGCGTTGAAGAGTACTGCTCCACCATGCTGTAATACTTTGCCATAGGCCTCATTGAACAGGGCCAACCAATCAGGTACTGAAATCTCCAAAATTGTAATCCAAAATAAACCTTTTCTCTTTATAAGCTAATTATCTTAAGTATTCATTATAGTGGCTGAAAGCCAACTAATACACTTATTTTTGCATCACTAGCACCGATGCAGATCTTTGCAAAGCTTAACAAACTTGTGTTATTAAGAAAATAGAAAGGGTTTCTTAGAAAGTACTTACTATACATTGGTGAATGAAGGGGGCATGTCCTATGGGTTGTAACCATTTTTCTTGAAGATGTTTATAGGGCATCAACCTTTCCCCTCTACAAGATGCTGCATCTGGGGTTGGTAAGGGGAAAGAGCTCCATTCTGAAGGGAAAAATTAGTCTGTGAATAATAATCAAGACAATGTCTAAGATTTTCCCTACAGCTTCATTTTACTGTTCCTATTTATCCTAACAGATTTCTATTTACATATACAGTGGAGCATTAACCTAAAGCACATAGAACAAAAAGGCCAGAACAATGTTCAAGATAGAAGGAAGGTGATAAGTTAAAAAAAAATAAAAGTAGCAATAAATAATCACAATTCATTGAACTTTAGTGGAATAAAAGAAAGTCGGAGAGCAAGGAAGGTTAACAAGACTTAGATTTCCTGAAAATGTCTAATCTATGAGCTATTCCACCAAATACCCAAGTTGTGATGAAAACTGATAACACTTGGCACTCACAGAGGCTTCTTATTTTGTCATCTTATGCAAAAATCTAAGTAATTAATCCTGACAGCTCTACTTGGAGAGATGCTGGTCAGGAGCCAGCAGGAATATGTGTGTTCAAACACCTATTGCTAAGCTTTGCATATATCCATTTCTTTCCTCTACAATCTCCTTCATCCACGGCTTAAATTCTCATAGCAGATTTCAGGCAAAGGACTGTCTTCAGCTTGTCCCTTGGTGCTCTCTCCAGGATTATGTCTCCCCTCAGAGTGAGCCAACTTTAGTTTTATATTCAAATTGTATCCCAGGACTCAAGTCCGAAAATGAAAGTGTAATGAACCCCATGTTCTCCTAGTGTTAGGATAAGCAGCCCTTCTTGTTTGCAGACTGATGCTTTTCAGAGCATGCACTGAAAAGTAGATCTATGGGCATCTTCCAGAGTGCAGAATAAAGAGGTAAACAAGTGAAAAATGAGAGGTGAATGCACATAGTGGACAGAATAAAAAGACTGAATACACTCTCTAGGAAAGTGCATAGACTGCAGACAATGACTGAGATTGAGGAAGAACAAGAAGCTATCATTGAAGGAGTGACAGCAATGCTGAGCTGGCCTCTGCGTACTGCCTTCTGGTACTTGTGACACAATAAGCTGACTATTGATTTTCTTATGTATCTTCCTATTTGGATTTGGGCCAGTTCAAACCAAGAAGTCTATCATAGTCATTGCCATAGTTGAAATCTCTATCGTCCTTCAAAGGCCCATGTGGTAAAGCTACTGGAAGGGATTCTGGTTCCCTCAGAACCAGAAGAAAAGTGAAACAAATCAAATAGAAAAAGAGGAGGAGGAAGATGAAGAAGAATCAAGGCAATGTCACTACTCCAAAAAAGAAAGAGAAAAATAAACTCCTTAAATGAACTTAAAAGACTTCCTTAAATGCTCCATTTGGATTTGTCAAATCTTATATGAGAGCCCACTGATGTAAAGAAAGGAATAATACAAATTGATACTTAAAAAGCTATTTCTTTTCCCCACGCCCAAGGCATTCTGGCTCTGCTGGAAACTGAGCCTAGATTCTGTCACTTGCACTAACTTCCAAACCTGGGTCTGTGTGACTTCTCGGAGAATGAGCTATAATTTCATGCTAATTCCTGATGAATTAGTTGGGTATTTGGTAGCACTTAAGTGAAATTTCCCCCCAAACTATCCTAAAACACCTTTATAAAATATCTAAGGAAGTAGAGGAAAGGGACCAAGAGGTGAGAGACAGGGAGGGAGAGGGGAATGCTGGAGAGTAATATTGGCCAAATTATATTGTAATATTGTGTACATGTACGAATGTTTAACAATAATCCATTATACACAACTGTAATACACGGATAAAAAATGTGGAAAAAAATATCAAAGGAAAGGACTGTCGCATACACAATAAGATGTAAAGATGTGGAGGTAGAATATTCTGAAACATGGCAGAAGTCCTATATAACTATGGCAATAATGATCAAATGGTCATAATTATTCCTGTAATTCATGAATGATTTGAAGTCAAACAAATATAAGTCTAATAAAATAAAACCATAGTGCTAAGATTTTTAATTTAAGATGATAATATAAGGAACAAAGCAAAAATGGGGAAAAAATTAAATAGGCCATTTTAATTAAACACTCCAGAAAACCTGATTTTTGAATCTCATCCATTCTATAAATATGGCTTCTTGTTAATAATTTAGTCTTAACAGTTCCCAGCCACGGGCTTTAGGGAGCACAGTTTAACAATCCACTTGTGATGGTTATAAATTCCTCAAGTAAGACGAAGTTAAATAGTCACTGGCCACTCAATATGTAAGTTAATGACTCTCTAAAGTCCCATCTAATCTTTAAAACATCGCTGTCTTGACATTCTCTCGTTTTAACCTGACTTTGGAACTCTCTGAAAACCTCAGGTGGCTCTTCTCTAGAGACAGAACCTCCTTAAGGCACCAGATTTTTGAAAGTCTCTATGCTCCATCATGTTTATCCCTAATGAATCTTGACTTGAGTGATGGGTTCCCATTGCAGCTTTCCCAGGCCTTCACTTGTCCTGAAGGGCAGGTCATCATATGAGACGAGGCTGAAGAAAACCAATTAAGACCTGTGGAAAACAAGAACTCCCATATAATCTCCAGAGGACCAGGCAGTTCAGAGGTGTCTTTAACTGGTATCCACGTGTGGGCAAAGTTCATGTAATGGAACACACGTACAAAAGTGGCCAATTAGCCATCTGCTAAGGAGCAAATAGGGAAGGAGTTTGTTCTCCAGGAGGGAACTGGGAAGATTTAGGTAACATGGTAAGATCTAGCCAATAGTGCTGAGGTCCAGAACAGAGCACAGTCCTCATGTGACATGTAAGGCTGAAGGAGGAACAAGCATACTCCTGTCCTGCAGAGTGGGAACACTTTCCAGCTTAGAATAAGGCTACAATGTCATGGACTGCAATAGTGGCCACAGTTCACCCAGGCCACCGGAAACCCACAGAAGCAAGAGAATTTCCATGCCATAGGCTGGTGGGTCAGAGTTGAATGATGTTCAGCCTCCTGAGTCGACTTGGCTTAAGTCCTAAGTACTAGAAGTCGACTGTGATGTCACTATGAGAAGATGAATCTCAGAGTTCCCTTTACCTTGCTGAACCTGTGGGTGAATGACACAGATGGGTATAGAGCTTCTTAGGTCCTAGGAACAATACTATTACTGACCTGTAGATGCTTTTACCTTGAACCCCACTCTATGGCTTCTTTTAGTAATAAACCAGTAAGTCGGTATTTAATAGCCTGAAGGAACCCATTCATCCTTTAAATTTTAAATGTTAGTCAGCCAATCATAACACATGTGGGCAAAATTTTTCATGAGTTTTTTCATGTTTAAACACCTCTTAAATAGGAATTTGTCTAGCACTCAACCACATCTCACAATCATTGTTGTTGTCCAGGTGGTTTTCATGGCAGACTGTGTTGCCTTCACATGCATAAAAGTGACAGTTACTCCCGGGGCTTGTCTGGACAACTTCAAACTTCAAGGTTTTTAGTCCGTGTAACATTTAAAGAGCACTTGTAGAAGAGGTCTGATTCCAGGTGGTCATTTTCTGGTAAGATTTTTAAAAATGCTTGCATCAAAACATGTGGAAAAGGAATAAGAAGCCCTGAGGAAACTCCAAGAGACACAATGAGGAACTTTCTTTATGGAGAGCTCAGGAGGACACCCCAGGGCAAAAGTGGGAAAAGGCAGACATTGATGAGAGAGCCAAGAAGCAACTCCAAAGAATCAGACTCTCAAAGTGAATAAGACTGAGGAACACATTAATGATTTATTTTGCTCATATTTTCCTGTCTCCAAAACCACTCCGGCAATATTTGCAATCACTCTGTGCCTTCTTCAAACTGGACTGATGATGATCCCCATGGCAACTTTGGGAGCCATTGTTAAAAGTAGTACTGTCCCCCTCCAGCCTGGATCCCTGAATGACGAGGTAGGAAAAAACTCCCATACCTACTGATGCTCACAGACTCCACTATAAATGAAAGATAAGCTTTCATTGTATTTAGCTGTTGAGACAGGGTGCATTCTGTTGTGTTGTTGTTGATGCAGGAATGTATCTCGTCCTGCCAAATATATTCATACCTCCCACTTTGGCATCTGATGTTTCTTCTCCTCCGAGATATTCACTGGCAAGACAGGAAGATGGTGGGGCAGAGCTAAGCAGCAGCCCTCAACTGCTGACAACCACCAAGCATTTAGACAGTGCCACTACATAGCATGAAGCAGTGAAAAAACAACTGACCAGGCAGGTGGGTGACAGAGTAAACACTCTAAAATTCAATGTGGAATAGCTTGAGACTTAGAGACCTGGAATTTGGTTACCAGAGTAAAAAATAAGGACAGAATTCCTTGACCTTGAATCCTGACCAGGTAGGCTTGGGAGCCTGAGGGGTGTAACAGAGAGTGAGAGGTAGATGAAAAGCCCATAAGGTTATTTGCTTAACAGTGGTTGAAACAAAAGCAGAATGAGTTAGCACAGCACCAGGACCAACAAAGACAGTAAAGATCACACTGTAGCCCAAACTGTAGGCTGAATGCTCTGCCAGGCAGGGCAACCATTTTGTAGTCTACAGTTAGCTAGGCTCCCTAGAAAATATTAAATCAATACATCTTCTCCCCTCCGACAGATAGTAATAAATAAAAACCATAAGAAATGCCTCTAAAATGGGTTGTCTCAGTAATGTGTCTAGAAGGAATTATAGAGGGATCACTGTTGGCTAAAGACTACCAAAACCCACTCTGCCTCACCAAAGACAAGGGGAGTGTGGTGGAACTGACCAAATCACTCCAGGGAGCACTAAGTTTAACCAGCAGACCACATACCCTTGGCAGGAGTTCAGGGGGAAATGGGCCAAGTGACACCCAACCCTGATCAGAGTGTGTGATCTGCAGCATCCAGAGTAGAGGCTTCTGTGCCACATTCTGCCCATAGGAAGCCTGCACCAACAGGTCCCACAGTTGCAGACAACCACCAAGCATTTAGATGGTGACACTACATAGAAGCCACAGTGGAGGGGAGCAGGTGCTCAGGATCCCACAGCAGTTAACAACAGCCCTGAGCCCTGCATCACTGTACCTAATAGAAACAGCCAGCATATTCAGTACACCCTCAAGCACAGAGACTTGGGCCACTGGGCTGATAAACAAGTACTGACTGGCTACCTGGAAAGCAGCTCCTTCCCCCGCCCCCAGCACCTATGAGAGGGTCCACAGCCATGAGACCTGGAGTTGCCAGTTAACTCAATTCCTATTCAGATGCATGGACCCACAGAGGTCAATTCCTGAGGATAACCCCAAACAGCCAACAGAGAACCTCATGCATTCACAATAGAAGTACATCCCACAAAGGGGCTTACAGAGGAGCATACCTCAGACACCAACCATCACCCCATGTGCCCAGATACAGCCCACTGACCTGTGATCTATGCACCCCAGAGGATGCAGCAGCCCTTCAAGGCTACCCAGTGCCACATCAACTAGACTGCAATACCTCAACCTTAGACCAAACACTCCACACACTCCAGAAACATACACAGGGGAGCCTACACTGGATTTGACATCACTGGATACACTGAACGTTTCTTCACAAGACTGCACCCCCTAATAGGGAATAACCTGGCTGCTAAGTCAGAAATGATTAGGAATCATCTCCTCTGACCCAACAGAAAGCTGGTAATTACCTGGCAACACACAAGGTCAGAGGGCCTCCTAGAATTGTATCAGAGGTGAGCTGGTATGATCAATACCTCCTCACCCAAGGAAATTTAGAGGTAAAGCCAAGGAATGGTAGGCATCTTCAAAAAGTCCCAAATCCTGATGAAATCCCAATAAGGAAATTCAATAAAAAAACAACTCCACTTCAGCATGGGTTATCATAAATTGCTCTAAAGCCAATTTTGATATTATTGATATTTTTTTATTGAATCAATGGATGTTCCCATATTATTTGATATTGCAGCCTTCAACCCATTTGATTGTATTTCTTCTAATGTTTTAAAGCATTAACTGGACTCATTCTATCTTTGTTTTCTTAATTCCGCTGACACTTGCTCCTCTTAGTCTTTCCTTTTCCTCTTGCATTACCTTTTCCTACTTCAATCCCCGCCCCCCCCACCACCACCACCATTTTTCATCTTTCTTGATTGGCATTATTCTTTTCTAGCTTTTCTCTTTCCTTTTTTCCCTTTTCAACCCTATTATAGTGTGATAGTAGTTTTATTATCTTTAATACCTATTATCTTTAATAACCTATTATAGTGTGATAGTATTTTTATTACCTTTAATAACTAATTTCCCAACCTATTCCAAAATAATACTACAATTTTATACCTATATTAGAGGAACTGGGGAGGACATTTTCAGTAAGTTCTTTTTTCTTAAAGTTTATTAGTATATGGCTTTGCTCTGAAGTGACTGCAGTTAATAGGATTTAGTATCTTTTCTCAAAGTGGCGCTGGTAATGGGCACAGCAGAGGATACAGGCTGAGGGGGAATATCAGTACTTGGATATTTTCCCAGCCTTGGGCACTGAAGAGAGGCTCATAAATAGTCCCTTGCATAAAAGTAGAAGAGATAATCATTCCAGCAGACAGGCAGATATACAAACAATAGGAAAAAGCAAGGGAAAAAACATCCCAAATAGCCTACAACCCTCCAACGTAAAGAAACTAAAGGGTAAAAAAAACTTTTCAATAAAATAATATCAGAAAATTTTCTAAATATTAAGAATGAGATGGAAATACAAATATAAGAGCTATTCAGAAGAACAAAAGGTAAGATCAAAAAAAGATCCTCTCCATGGCAAATTATAATTAAAATGCCTAATATACAGAATAAGAATAGAATTTTGATTTATTGATTTATTCTTAAGGATAGAGTTTTAAAAGCTACAAGACAAATGATGGTGGAATGTGATGGACATCACTATCCAAAGTACATATATGAAGACATGAATTGGTGTGAACATACTTTATATACAGAGATATGAAAAATTGTGCTCTATATGGGTAATAAGAATTTTAATGCATTCCACTGTCATGTTTAAAAAACAAAATCAATTAAAAAATAAAATCAAATAAAAGCTACAAAGCAAAAATGGCAGGTCACATGTATAGGTAAGTTAATTATAATTTCTACTGATTTTTCAGTCTAGACCCTAAAAGTTAGGAGTGTTTGGGGCAATATATACCAAGTCCTGAAAGATAATGGATGCCAATCAAGATTACTATCCACGAATGCTACCTTCAACAAAAATAAAAACATTCCTTGATAAGCAAATCAGAAACTAAAAGAATTTATAGTCACTAACCAAGCACTATAAAACATATTCAATGAGATATTTCACAGAAAAGAAATAAAAAATAAATATCAGAGCCAGTAATGCATTAATTTCTCTAGAATAATTGTCAATTAATGAAGAACCAAATCTGAATTAAACATTAGAAATAAATCAAAATGGCATGAAATAAATATCATCGCTATAATAACAATGAATGTAAAGAGTCTAAACTCTCCAATCAAAAGACATAGATTGCCAGAATGGATTAAAAAAACAAGACTCACCCATATGTTGTTTACAAAAGGCTCACCCTCCAAGCAGAGATATCCACAGGCTGAAGGTAAAAGGATGAGAAAGAATAAATTATGCAAATGTCAGAGTGGAAACAGAGCAAGCAGGAGAGGCTACTCTCATATCTAACATAGATTTCAAGCCAAAATTCATCAGAAGAGACAAAGAAGTTCACATCATACTGGATAAGGGAATCACCCAACAATAAGATATAATGCTTGTAAATATATATGCCCCAAGTGTCAGTTCACTTATATACATATAACAAACCCTGCTCAATATTAAAAAAAATCAAATAAAATCCAATACGATAATACTAGGTAATTCCAACACACCTCTCTCACCAAGAGATAGGTCATCTAGATATAAAGTAAAGACTTTTCAATTCTAAAAAATTACTATTAATTAAAGGGACTTAAAATATATTTATAGAATGTTATTCATTAATAACTTAATTTTCTTTCTTCTCAGTAGCACATGGAAACTTCTCTAAAATAACCATATTATGAAACTAAGAAAGTCTTGGCAATACAAAAAAAAATAGAGAAAGTTCTTTGATCCTATCAGATTATAAGGAATAAAATAAGAAATCAATAATAAAATAAAAACAGAAAACATTTAACACCAAGAGATTAAACAATACACTTATAAATGAGGAATGGATTGTAAAAGAAATTGGGGGAGAATTCGTAGAAACTAATGAAAACCGAAATACAACTTATCAAAATCTCTGAGACAGTATCAAGGAAGTTATAAAAGGAAAATTTATAGTATTTAGTTCCTATGTTTAAAAAAATAGAGATTAGAGCTCTATCTGATGGGTGAGGGGTAAAAATTTGTCCCCAGGATGTAGGCTCCCTACTCACCTCACATATTATTTCTCTTGCTGAGAAAAAACTTTTTAGTTTGAATTCATCCCATTTGTTGATTCTTGGTTTTAATTCTTGTGCTGTTGGCGTCTTATTAAGGAACTTGGGGCCTAACCCCACGTGATGGAGATTAGGGCCTACTTTTTCTTCTATTAGGTGCACGAAAAAATGCTCACCATTGTAGCAATCAGAGAAATACAAATTAAAACTACTCTAAGATATCTCACTCCAGTAAGAATGGTAGTCATTATGAAGTCAAACAACAACAAGTGCTGGCGAGGATTCGGGGGGGAAAGGTACACTCATACATTTCTGGTGGGACTGCAAATTGGTGCAGCCAATTTGGAAAGCAGTATGGAGATTTCTTGGAAAACTGGGAATGAAACCACCATTTGACCCAGCTATTCCTCTTCTTAGACTATACTCAAAAGACCTAAAAATGGCATACTACAGGGACACAGCCACATCAATGTTTATAGCAGCACAATTCATAATAGCTAGACCGTGGAGCCAACCTAGATGCCCTTCAATGGATTAAAAAAAAATGTGACATTTATACACAATGGAATATTACTAGCCCTAAAAAATAACAAGATAATGGCATTTGCAGGGAAACGGATGGCATTAGAGCTGATTATGCTAAGTGAAGTTAGCCAATCCGCCCCCCCCAAAAAATGCCGAATGTCTTCTCTGATATAAGGGAGGTGACTCAAAATTGGGTAGGGAGGAAGAGCATGAGAAGAAGATTACCTCTAGATAGGGAAGAGAGGTGGGAGGGAAAAGAAGGGAGAATGGGAATTGCATGGAAGAGGGAAGGAGACCCCCTTCGTTATACAGAATTCAGGTATGACAATGTGAGGGGGAAAAACAAAAAGAAGTGTGTCAAATTAGATTGGGTAGAGAAAAGTTATGGTAGGGGAGGGGAGGGGAAGGGGGGAATGGAAGGACAGCAGAATAAAATAGACATTATTATTGCTGTGGGTATATACGTGACTGCATGACCAATGTGATTCTGCAACCTGTACACTCAGAAAATGAGAAATTATATCTCATCTGATTCAAATGTACGATATGTCAAGATCATTGTACTGTCATGTGTAACTAATTAAAACAAATTTAAAAAAAGGAAAAAAAAAAGTTCCTAAATGAATAATCGAATGTTACATCTCTAGGCCCTGGAAATGGAAGAACAAAATCAGTAGAATATAGGAAATAATTAAGATCAGAGACAAAATTAATGAAATTGAGAATTTAAAAAAATACAAATGATCAATGCAACAAAGAATTCTTGAAAAGATAAACAAGATTGATAAACCACTAACAAACTAACCAAAAGAAGACCCAAATCAGCAAAATTATAAATGAAAAGAGAAATAATACACATTTGTGAAATATGAAGGATCATCAATAACTTTTGAAAATTTATACTCCAATAAACAGGAAAACCTAGAGTATGTTGACATATTTCTAGATCCATGTGACCTACCCAAGTTGAACCATGAGGATATGCAAAACCTGAACAGACCAATATCAAGCAATGAGAATGAAGCAGTAATTTTAAAACTTTCCAACAAAGAGAACCCCAAGACCAGATGGATTCTAAGCTGAGTTCCACCAAACTTTTAAAGAAGAACTAATGCCAGTCTTCCTCGAATTATTCCATGAAATAGAAAGGGATGGAACACTCCCAAATTCATTCTATAAAGCCAGTATCACCTTGATAGCAAAACCAGACAAAGAAACATCAAGGAAAGAAAACTACAGACCAGTATCCCTAATGAACATAGTCACAAAAATCCTTAATAAGATACTGAAAAACCACATTCAAAATACATGTATAACTAATTAGAACAAATTAAAAAACAATAAATAAATAAATAATAAAAACACACATTCAGAAGATAATATATCATGATCAAGTAGGTTCCATTCCAGGGACACAAGGGTGATTCAACATATGCAAATCAATAAATATAAGTCACCATGTAAATAGAATTAAGGACAAAATCATATGATTTTCTTAATAGATGCAAAAAAAGCCTTTGACAAAATCCAGTACTCATTTATGTGAAAAACACTGGAGAAAGAACTTACTTCAACATCACAAAGACTGTATGTTGCAAACCCAAAGACAGCATCATACTGAACAGAGAAAAACTGAAAGAAGTTTCTCTAAAATCAGGAATAAGATAAGGATGTCCACTCTCACCACTGCTGCTCAACACAGTCCTTGAAACTCTAGCCAGAGTTATTATGTCCTTACTGAGATCCCTATAGCTCAAGAATAAATAGTAATGGCATCAAATTAAAATACTTCTGCACAATAAAAGAAACAAGAATGTGAAAAGAGTGCCTATAGGAGAAAATCTTTGCAAGTGCTTCTCTGATAGGAGATTAATAAACATAGAACTAAAAAAAACGTACACCAATAACCCAATTAATAAATGGGCAAAAGAACTAAACAGACATTTCTCAAAAGAAGAAATATAAATGGACAAAAAAAAAACATGAAAAAGTGTTCAATATCCTTAGCAATCAGGGAAACGCAAATCAAAACCACATGGAGATTTCTTCTCACTCCAATTAGAATAGCAATCATCAATAATATAAATAGTAATAAATGTGGCAAGGATATAGGAGAAAAGGTATTCTCACACGTTGTTGATGGGACTGCAAATTAGTACAACCTCTTTGGAAAGTGGTATGGACATTCCTCCAAAAATAAGAATAGACTCACCACATTGCCCAGATATCCCACTCCTTGGTATTTATCCAAAAGAACTAAAATCATCATACTATAGTGATACAGCCACATAAATGTTTATAACGGCACAATTCAAGTTATAGAACTTGAATAATAATAGTCAAGTTATGGAGCCAGCCTAGGTGCCTGTCAACAGATGAATGAATCAATAAAATGTGGCATATATACACTATAGAGTTTTACTCAGCCATAAAGAATGAAATTATGATATTTGCTAATAAGTGGATGGAAATGGAGAAAATCATAAGTGAAATAAGCCAGACTCAGAGAGTCAAGAGTCAAATGTTTTCTCTCCTATGCAGAAGCTAGAGCAAAATAAGGAGGAAAGGGGGGGGCATGAAAATAGAGGGGAGATCAGCAGCATAGAGGAAGGGGATAAGAGCAGAGGAGTGGGGATTGGAAAAGGTAGGGACTATGGAATGAAATTGACCAAATGATGCGTGCACATATATGAGTATACAATAGTGAATTTCACCTTTATGCATATCTATAAATCATTAATTAGAAAAATAAATAGAAGGAACTTCAGTAGTGTAGAGGAAGGGGAACAAGGGGAGAGATGAGGGGAGGGAAAGAGGAAGTACTGGGGACTGAAATGGAGCAAATCATATTCCATGCACATATGATTAAGTTGAAATAAATCCCATATTATGTATAACTATAATGCACTAATGTTTTTACAAAAGTAATTATATAGGACAGGAATAAAATCTACAAACCTGTAAGTTATAGTTATTGTTATCTTATAAATAAATTCCCATGGAAAATTATGAAAAATATTTTAAATGGTATTTATTGGCTCAGTCTCCTACTTTAAAACTTCATATCCTCTGGGGTGCCTTTCTCTCACCTAATACTGCTTTATTCTTTATAACAACTCTTCACTATCTTATGGATTTATTTAGGTGCTATCTACCTTCCCCACAGGAACATTAAACTATTTTATTCAGTTGGTGTACTCCAACCCCCATGCCTAGAAGAGTGTCTAGGACAAAATAAGGTCTTCAAAAATATTTGCTGAATTAAGAAACGGAGTGATTATCTACAAGAGTAGAGTAGAGCAGGTCATATCATTATACCTGTGTTAGAGACAAGAAAACTAACCTACAAACGAATTGAGTGGTATTCCAAAGTCCTAATTAGTGGCATAAAAAAGAGATTGGCTCTGGATTTCTAAAGTTTGTTTTGTTTTTTCCACTATACCATATATTCTTTCTACACAAATTTGGTACAAGTTCCAATCAGAATACCAAGTTCTAGAGAAATTCAGAGCTCACAAACCAGTAAGCACACACCTTTTGGTCAGCACCAAAACTCAACATGTGAAATCAGCTGATCATATTTCTCCTGTCTTTTCCACAATTCCAGCCAAGAATCCTCTCCTAATTCAAAGACACTGCTCAAAACAAGCTTACCACACAGAACTCCCTCAGCTTCCACCCCAGCAACTATTGGACCAGTAACATATTCAGCTTAATGAGGAGCCCCTCGAGACGTATATTTTAGTCAGCTTTTTTTTGCTAGTGTGACTGAAACACCCAACCAGAACAACTGTAGAGAAGCAAAGGTTTATTTGCGGGCTCACAGTTTCAGATATCTTAGTCATAGAAGGCCAGCTCCATCTCTCAGGCTCCAGGTGAGGCAGAACAGCATGGCGGAGGAACATGGCAAAGGAGAGCAGTTCATGTGATGATCAAGAAGCAGAGAGAAAGAGACTCCACTCTCCAGATACAAAATATATACTCCATAGCCACGCCCTCAACAAACCACTTCCTCCAGCACACCCCACCTGCCTCCATTTCCCATTCAGTTAATCCCATTAGCAATCAATTCACTGATTAGGTTAAGGCTTTCATAACCCAATCCTTTCCCCTCCAAACCTTCTTGCATTATCTCACACTTGAGCTTTTGGGGGACACTTCATATCCAAACCATAACAACTTAGAAAGCCTAGATAACATAACTGATTGCCTCCCCTACACCCCAATGGCATCCAGTCCTCATGAATGCCACAAAACATATCCCACAAAACCATTAAGAAATAATCTTGAAACAAGAGAACCCAATCTAATTGTTCCAGAATTTCTAAATGCTGGACTTAAATTTGAATCTCTCTTTTTATCCAGAGATTAACTGACCACTGTTTTTATATACTATATTCCTCAGTTTTTTCTTATAACTTTAGAATTTTATTTTAAATACTGGTGCTGGATCCAGGATTGGGAAAAATTGTGAAGTTGGTAAATATCCATTTTTCTGACCTTCTTTACCCTTTTCTGTACTGGCTAAAATATCTAGAAATCAGAATTGAGTACTTCCCGCCAGCTTGATTTTCAAGATAGTATTACATGCACTAGACCAACATCCCCTCAAATTTGTTCCCCTGAAGACTAACTGTGTAGTGATGGTCTGCTGTGATTAGTTTCATGCTCTGATAATCTGGGGAAACCCTGCATCTGATACACAAACCTCATGGATTTCAATCACATAAATATATATTGAAGGTTTGAGAAACACATGGTTATTTGACAGTCAAAATTCCCAGAATTATTTGACCAACATATCTCATTTCTTTTTCTCTTAACGCCTATTAACTTCCAACTGAATTAGTGTTCCTTGAAGGATATTTTGCTCTAAGTCTCTATAAATCCCAGCTCCACACTCTCCCAATCACCATCACAGCCAAATAATATTAACAACGACAACCACCACCAATTTACAACGTAAAGTAATTTACACCTCTGCTTCAACATTGCATTTTCGTCTTAGAGCTGCTGCAGTTATGAACTGCTTCTGGTACTGCAACTGCCCTTGAAGGCTCTGCCTTCTTCTGACCTCCTCCCTGGCATTCATTCAGCTCCTTGGGCCAGCTCCTGCAGTACTTTGTCTCTTAAGAGTCATGTAATGGCTCTGACCTGAATAGACCTAGCTATGTGAATTCTTTAATTCTCCTCTCCACATTGCAACCTTTCTCCCAGGCATTCTGTTCAGGTTCTAAATGTTCCCTGCCATTTAAACAATTGCCTCGTGAACTACAATTAATTTGATGATGGAAGGAGTTAGGGTGGCCAAGAGGCCAGGAAAGCAATCACTTGTGGCTCTCCCGTCAATTCCAATTACCTCTGCTAATGAAAGAGAGAAATGCTCGGAGAATCCAATGTTGCCTCGGCTGACACCTCCAGAACTTCATCAAGAAAATGGTGGACCTTCTCTGAATGTCCCTTGCAGTCCAAGTGCCATCCTGGAATCTAAGTGACCCTGCAGAGCTTCATCCTTTCAACCACTTGGGCCAACTGACCTCAAGGAAAATGTCAAAAGAGGATTGATAACTTTGCTTCAGCATCATGGCAAATGCCAACTGATCAGCTCTTATAGGAAGTTTCTAGGTAGTTCTAGGCATAGGTAAATCCTCTTTAGAATTTTAAAATAGAACTGGGAAAGGGCTGTCACACTGAGCAAACTTCATCTTTGGAAAAAAAAGTGCCAGTTCCTTGCTCCACACTCCATGTTTTCTGGGAGATATCAAATTGGACAACATGAACACAAGCCTCCAAATTTTAGATCCTAGAAATAAGTACAGCTATAAGGGCATGACAGAAAAAAGCCACAAGACTCCTAGGAACAGTTCTTATTTTGTTGCTGGTTCCATTTTCAGTCATTTTTCAGAGCCAATATACATTCTCAACCCTTTTAAGGGCTTGTCACTTGGCTACCTTTGGAATGGCTGTCACATTTTATGATGGCTTAGAAAATGCTGTCCTTCTTCTCACTCTTCAGAGGACACCCTCGGGCTGAAGTTAACAACACAGGTTTGAAGCTAGTTAGACATGGGGTATAGTCAGTTTACAGTGCTTAGTGGCTTTCAGAGAGTCCTCATGTGTGTGCTGGTATAACAAAAAAAAGAAACTGGATAATTTATTTTAAAAATACCCTTATTTCTTATAGTCCAGAGGCAGGGAAGTCCAGTGTCAAAGTGCCATCATGAGGTGAGGGTCTTTTTGCTACCTTATCCCATGACAGAAAGCCAGTAAGCATGTGGGAGAAAGAGAGCTTACTTTTATAACAAAGTCATTGTCAATAATAACTGACCCACTCCTAAGATAACCAACTCACTAGATAACTAACCCACTCCCATGATAATAGCATAGTAAAGAAAGCAGGAATGGTCAATTAAAATAATTAACAATCATGCAGCAGTGGTTTTGCATGTATAATCAAAAAGACAGACTAGTTTACAGAATTTTCAGATCTACACAAATGGTTAGCAAATGAGAAAAATCATGAAAGAGAACCATTACAAAACATGGCTCTGTCCTTACTGAGCCTAGCCCTCTGAAAGAGAGGAAGCAAAATAGTAAGACAACTAAAGAATTCTTTGGGCATAAATTTCTTTGAATTTGTTATATTATTATGTGTCATTCTGGCCCCAAACTAAAAAAAAAAGCATTCAATATTTTAATTGGCCAATGATATTCACTCTCTCATAATAAAAATGAATAGAAATAATCTTGCTCACTTTCATTTTTATCTAAAGTTCAATGAAATTTTCCACCAATCAGTTCTATCCTTAGCTTGCACTGAAAATGCTGCTATTGAAGATGATTCCTGTGTACAGAAATGTTTTCATGCATCCTTCCCTAGCCACCAAAGCTAAATAAATCAGTGAGTAACCCAGGCCTCTGAAGTTCATTTCATGTCCTTGACACTGGCTCTGCTTTTGGGCGGCTTCCTTCAGTCCTTCTTGCCTGCCCCCAGACTCCTTCATCCAGAACCTGAAAGATAAAGGGGAAGAAATCCAGGAAATAGATGCATTTTAAACTGCAATCTCAACCCATTTGAAACTGATTAAAGGGAGAGTAAGCATCTGTGTTAGGTTATTACTGGGGCTTACTCAAACCATTAATGAAGATTTTGTTAGCATTTTAAATGTTATGGTATATGACCTTTTGACTTAGGTAAAAATATTGCAATAATATATTTGAGAAGTAGCAACTCAAGCTTTCTCCAGCCTGACCAGCAAGATGTATGCTTTTTTTCTTCCTCACCAGAGCAAACACATATACTGATATTGATCTGCTGTCAAAGGTGATTCCTGCAGACAAAATTACTCTGCAAATCATCTTGCCTCTAACTAGATGCCTTTGAGTACAAACATGAGGATGATTCATCTTTTCCAAACAGAATGTAACTGGCAAAAATGTTGTATTGCTTTAATTTCGCCTCTGGATCTG